>NC_065415.1:2151103-2456937 GCF_024362695.1 Pectinophora gossypiella | reverse complement strand
ATGTTGGAGCTAGGTCCGAGAAACGTTATACTTGTCATTTTCTTATCCGATGAAAAGGAAAGGGACGGGTAGTCCGATTAGCAAAAAAATTAACATACGTCTATTTTAGGCAGATTTTTTTCAAAATATTTGCGAAGCTGTAATGTGTGTATGTGTGTTAAGGCTGTGGGCTCTATTCTCCGCATTTAGTGTCTGGAGTCTTTGTAAAAGCTGGGGCAGTCAGAGGTACATCCATCGTAAGATGATCTGAGTATCCATACCTCTGTTAGACCAACGTGATAGGTGGTAAGCGGTATCTATAATGGTCGAGCTATTTGTGTTAGTGAAAACTGCACTTAAGATAATAACTCATTGGTGCAAGTCCGGTACCAGGGTTCGAAGCGACGCTCTCCGTTTGAGAAGTAGCCGGTGTACTGCAGGATCACAGTGACTTACGGAGACGGCCTCCGTGGTCCAGTGGCTGAGCTTTGTGCTCACAATCCGGAGGTCCCGGGTTCGAATCCCGGTGGGGTGTCAAATCACAAAAAATCACTTTTTTACAGGCTGATCACCGGATTGTTCAAAAAAGTAAGATGATCCGTGCTTCGGAAGGCACGTTAAGCCGTTGGTCCCGGTTACTACTTACTGATGTAAGTACGTAGTCGTCACATGAGTCATGTCAGGGGCCTATGGCGGCTCAATAATAACCCTGACACTAGGGTTGATGGGGTTGGTAATCCACCTCACAACCCACACGATAGAAGAAGACAGTGACTTATGTTCATTATGTCCAATCCAGGGTCCTGAAGAACTGCCGCAAGATCGGCGAGGGCGTGTACGGCGAGGTGTACTTGTGGCGGGCTCCCGATGGGCGCGCGCGGGTTATGAAGATAGTCCCCATCGCCGGACTCACCAAGGTCAATGGGGAGCACCAGAAGGACTTCCACGAGATCATCTCTGAGATTGTGATTGCTATGTAAGTGCATTTTTTTTTAATATGTTTTACAGGTTATGGCAAAGAGCCTTTTAAGCCACATCTCTCTGATTTCTGACTATTGTTTACTGTAATTTAGTTCGCGGATTTTGGTTTCCTACTTAAATCACGCCCGTCTTTTATCAGGGTGAGCATACCCTCAGGTCGTGAACAAAATTATTCGCAGCAACTCTTGATATTTTATTGCCTGGCTATTTATGTAAATATACGCTATGCTTACCATATATTTGGTTCAATGTGCCAATTTTCATCCAAATTGGTTCAGCAGTTTAGCAGTGAAAAGACTTACTTTCACAGAATTATTGTTAATAAAATCAATTTTCCTACACACAATTCAATAACTAGAATAATATTGTTTATTCATTATTGTTCCGCGAAATACATGCGTCATGTAAGGAATTCATATGAATAAAGTAAATGTATTCAACAGAATTATGTCAATCATTGTGTCATATGGCTGGGCAGATACATCATGTAACAGCGTAAATAAATTATTTATTTATAACAACTCGACGTCTGTTCAAAATCAAATTCAAGCTTGTTTCTGTGCGTATTATCAAATTCAGGTTTTAATGAAAGGTCTGGGGGATCAAAAAGGCCACATTGAAGCAATTAACCTTTTTTTTCCTGGCTAAATCTTCAATCAGTATATTTTTTTGTTTACTATGAGCAGGTTTGTTACAAGTGTCAAAAAGTAATTAACCTAAAAACATTTTGTTGCAATACTTTTATATACGCAAATGTCAAATTGCAATATTGCTTTTTAGGTGAATTGCTTCAATATAGCCTTTATAACACACCCCAGGTCAAAAGTAAATACTCTGATGCTCTTAAGTTGAACTAGGAGCGAATAAAAACAACATGAGCCATGTCTTGGGCCTTTCGCGGCTCAATAGTAACCCTGACACCAGGGTTTATAAAGTTTATACTCCACCTCACAACCCACACGATAGAAGAAGAGACTATTATATACAGCTGGTTAGTCTATGTACGTATGCAGGATGTTAAAGTATTTATCTTTGCCAACAGGGAATTGAGCGCCCTGCGCGCTCCCATAGCAGAAATTGAATGCCATTTGGATGAGGGGAAGGACATCGAAGCTTTGGACTTGCACGCTGTAGAGAACGCCACGGACGTCTTCAATGAGGTAAGTCTGAAACAAGTTTTCCGTCCTTCGTGTAGTTATAATGAGGCACTTTCCAGGCTACGTTCCCAAAAAATATATATAATAGATGGCGCTGTTCAGATTTAACGTGATAATTACCTATTTTCTCATTGCTTGGGGTACATAATTACTCAAAGATTTAAAGTAATGGCAGAGACATTTAATTATGTATATTGATAATTGAGCCAACGGCCGGTAAAGAATTTTCGACAATGCCCGCCATCAGGAACCGAAGACGGACCTCCAGATCGTGTACCGAACGTTCTAACCACTGTACCACGGAGGCTATTCCTACTTATATTACCTGCTAATCAGCAAAACAAACAGCAATATAGCGACGCGAATAGTGTTTTCTCAGGTTATCTATATCTTTATCTATCTTTCCTCGCTGTAAAATGCTGAACACATAAACTACAGTCGTCACGGTCAACGACACGATACGTTATCGTTGCATTTGTCTGACCTTCCCTTGTATTTACTGCGAAGGACCTTTCGAAATAACACGTGTTAACGTTTCAAGCATATAAACCCAGAAATAATTGTTTCGTTATGCTGTTATCATTAAATTTTCTTCTAAGACATGAAACAGTTTCCTAGGTCAAAGATAAATTCTGTACCGTCGGTGAAAAGTAATACAACTCGAGTTGTATCACTTTTGAGTTATTAGCACACACTTCATGTTCAAAAAATTCTCTTTCTTTCTGTCTAATTCTCGTAACTGTAGCTATTATAAATACGGAGATAATTTTTGTGTCTAGTGATATAAGTACTGTTTGTGAAGGATTCATGCTGTTATAACACGTGTAACATAATTCATCTTAACTTGCATTAAAGTGAAATGAAGATTTTCACTAAATATTTTGGTGTAAGTAAATGCAACTCAACATATATTAAAATACACGCAATCCTTGAATTCTCACAGTCCGTGTTTAATGATATAATTTTAGTTGTAACATCAAACACCAAATTTATTTTTTCGTGAAAAGTAATATAAATTAATATATATCAAAATATTTCAGAAAATACGATCTTAGATATCAATAACGTGTCGTGTATAATGATACATACAAGTTCGATTCCATGCGCCACCAGTGTGTATCCTAGGGTGACCTCCGCATAAACCTGTCTATGGGAAGACATTTTGTCTAGAACCACAGCAAACCATATCTGATCCGCATTGCGAATGGGTATAGGTTAAGTTAGTACTTCAGACCAAACCGTGTTTTTTCTCTTTCTGCTATAACCACCTTGTAGTACTTAATTACAGTACCTCAATAAGTTGTGGGTCCTGATCATGGCGTCGTTATCACCATGGCAGGGTTAGTCAAGAGGTATTTGAGATTTGTCATAACTGTCGTTAGTCTCCTTCCCTTAGCTCGAAGCATAGCTGTTTTACATAGTTTTCTAGATTACATGCAGGTTAAGCGGTGGCAGATTGAACGCTGCCTTCATTGCTAAGGAGGTTGTAGACGTGAAATAATGGCTCCAAATATTATCGAGCTCCAATTAATATGCAAGCCATTCAATACACGCTGGTTAGATCTTTTATGCAAGCGCCGGTAGTGGTATTTTTGAACCTACACAGCCGTAGATGACAGCTCGGCATCGGCAGCATCGGGATCTGCCACATCTTCTCAAGAGAAGATTACCAGTTTCTCAAACACGTTCAATGGTGTAAATTTGTCGAGCTTCCTCATTTTTATAAAGGGAATAACTGCTCTGAACTCTTGAGCACCATAAGTAATATTTGTTTTCTGTATTTTGATTACATAAGAGAGAATTACGCACAGGACTGTGAAAAATGGAAAGAGGAAGGGGAGGCCTTTGCCCAGCAGTGGGATCTTGTAGGATAGATTAGATTAGAATAAATAATTGGCGACACTACGGGCACAACCCCTTAATTAAACCAGGTCACAAAGTTTGTAAAAATCCCAGGAGGTATTTGAGCTTCTGAAAGGAGTTAGTTGGCTTACATAGTCAATAAAAGCACGCATAATGGACCACTTGTGTTTATGCGGAAAACTGAGCCCATTAAAATAACATTACATATGGGACATTCGAGTATTCATTGAGTCAAGTCAGGGGCCTATGGCGGCTCAGTTATAACCCTGACACCAGGGTTGATGGGGTTGGTAATTCACCTCACAATCCACACGATAGAAGAAGAAGAAGATGGGACATTTGCCCATACATGTTGTGCCGACCCCACCTAGAGTGAGATAAGGGCAGGAGGATGATGATGATATAGTGGGAAGTTTTCCCACTTCACAATAGTGTCACCATACGCGAGGATACGCGGAAAGTCCCCCACGTGTGCTTACGTGTAGAGTTTTGCGGAAACGAGCTCATTTAGCTTAACCATAACAGATCATGGTCCATGGTGGTCATGGTCATGGTCTGAGGATAGCCCTGTGTAACCTATAGGTTTGGAGGTGAACCAATGATCTTCATTTTCACTACCTATTCTCATCGTCAACATTGATTCGACTCCGTTTATCGTTCTGTCAATGTTGCGGGCTACCATTAGACCGGGAATTTTGATAATTCGAAATATCGAATTTTACTTTACTTTAGGGGATTTTGATTGTGGAATGAGTTGTGATCTTTTAAATAGTTTCAGCAAGAAAGAAGTAACACTTACCGGTTTGTGTGATTTTGGTTTAAAAGTACGTAGGTACATCACCTTTATCTCCAGGCCATACTGCCAGGCTAGCCCGAAACATTCCTAATGACTAGTCTTAATATGATTCCTCTTACCTTCATTTGTTAGGGGTGGAAATATTATCATAATTGAATTTGTAAGATTTTGACTGCAAAAATGAACCAAAAGTGGTTTTGATTAGGGGCGTAGTGTAGTGGACAAAATGTGTTTGTAGTGGGCAGCAGTGGTGGTTTTGACCGGTTATTTATGAGTTTTGAGAGTAAAATCATAACAAAAATATCTTATTATCGTCACCTTACACTATATATACGTGTACCATCTTTATATGTATTTATTATTAGAAATTCGTAAAAACATGTATCATTTTACACAATAAAACCGAAAAAATAAGTCATGTTAAACCACTTGACACAAATTCGTTATAGTTTATCGTTTGTGTCAATTGATATAAGTTACGTTTCTTTACTTTTTAAAGAAAATAAATAGAATTTTGCCTTTCTACAACATTATGAAATAAACTTTCTTCCAAGACATTTTGTTTTTTGTAGAATAAGACTGTAAAATTAATAATTGAAATATGATATATCAACGATGACTTTTTTATAGTTATGTGTGTAAAAAGGTATAAGTAGACTTGTATCAATTTACACAATATAAAAGTTGGTGTCAACTGATACATGTAATTTATTTTGATCCTCTACCATTTCTGTTTAGGTTCTAAATATAACTAAATATTAAAAAAGAAACCTTCCATCATCACCTATCGACACATCTAACTTCTGTTCCATTATTCCTTATAAGTCGCGAGCTAGACTATTTTTAACTTTAAACTCGATTTTCTCAAAACTTGAATTTTGGACTTGTATTACTTTTCACCGACGGTACAGAATTATGAAACTCATTTTTGAAAAGTCAAAGAACAGACAGACCTTCACTACTCGTAGAATCAGAAATTATCAGTGGTTCTCAAAGTTGTCTGACCCATCTACAAAATATAATTTATTGCGCGCAGTTAGCGCAGGAACTTCACGAGTTAATTCCACCCACTCCATTCCATCTACGGACAACTAGACGTCGGCAGACATTTCATCCTTATGTTGTGGATGTGTCGTGGCCAGATCATAGACTTGATCATTTCATGATGTGCTCGATCATTTCATGAAATGGTCATATTTCATGAAATAGAATATCATTCGTTGGCCACATCATGATGTAGTTTGGCCAGATCAATGAAGACAAAACGTTTAACGATATGACCAACTAAATGCATGATTACTTAATGATATGGCCAAACGTTGGCAATCATATCGTAAAATTAGTAACATTATCCACCGATAGTGGCGCTGGTGTCGATTATATTTAAAACTTATAATATGATTATAATATCAGTCATATAATCGATGAAACAATGTTATTGTTAAATTTTCCATATCGAATAGGTACATAATTTTGAACCTAAGAAATTAATCGATTATTCGCATTTTTCTTACATCACATAGCATGGATACCGCCTACATTAACTATATGGCCAAACGTTGATTGACATATCATTAAACGTTGACGTTTCAACGATATGGTCAACTTAAGTTGGCCATTTCATTAATATGACCATTTCATGAAATGGTCGATCACATCATGAAATTATCAGTTTTACGATATGGCCATGACAGATATACCACCAATCCGCACTAAACGTTTTGCCTATTCCTTTTTGTTGCGAACGGCAAAGGACTGGAACTGTCTGCCGTCGTCTGATTTTCCGTTATAATCTGGGAGTCTTCAAGGCTTGAATAGGCATTTGCTAGGTAAGCATGATCCAACCTCCACCACATCGTCACACCATCAGGTGAGATTGTGGTAAAACGCGAGCGTATTTAAAATTATTACGGATGCCGTTAACATAAACATGATAGCGATCAGACGACAAAGAATATAATTCAAATTCAAAAATATCTTTATTCAGTAGGTAACATAGTTACACTTTGAATCGTCAATTTTTTAACGAACGTCTCATCCGCCTAAAACTACTGCAGCTTCTCACAGCCTGTATAGCCGGGGAAAAGAAGCTGCAAGAAAAACCTCGGCACAAGGCCCTAGACGTTCGTTAAAAAAATAAACAAAATATTTTTATACAATTGAGTAATTAGCTGCCTAATATCAGTTCTCAGACAGTAATTAAGAAATACATATAATGGGGCTCGATAATCAATCATATATAAGGAAGGATAGTATGGTATGGTACGTATGGTGAAAGCATACGATACGACACAGATATCGTACCGTAGTTACCCGACCATAGGTAGAATTAGAAAGGGAAGAAAAGTGAGTGAATCGGCCTCCGAGTTTCTTTTTACATACCTACCTAAATATGAAAAAGTGACTTGGCGATTTTGGCCGATATAACTTTATTTCATTTTGTTCAACTTAACATAGCCACACGCCTGTATCCCAGAAAGGGTAGACAGAGTCGTATGGTATATACGCCCACTCGTTAGCTATATTTAAACATAGCTGGCCATCCATGTAATAGGGCGGACCTATTGCCATTAACCGGGCACAAATCCTGTAAACCACGCGATATCAATTATATATGATCCAAATAGCCTCCATGGTCTAGTGGTTAGAGCGTTAGGCTCACGATCTGGAGGTCCGGGTTCGATTTCCGATTGGGACATTGTCGAAATCACTTTATGAGACTGTCCTTTGTTTGGTAAGGACTTTTCAGGCTTGAATCACCTGATTGTCCGAAAAAGTAAGATGGTTCCGTGCTTCGGAAGGCACATTAAGCCGTTGGTCCCGGCTATTAGCCGTAAAATCACCTGCACCAACCCGCATTGGAGCAACGAAGTGGAGTATGCTCCGTACCACCTCCGATTGATTAAGGAGAGGCCTGTGCCCAGCAGTGGGACGTATATAGGCTATAAACATGTATGATCCAAACATGAATTCAAACTCATAAAGTCGAATTAACGGCCTCCGTGGTCCAGTGGTTGAGCGTTGTGCTCACGATCCGGAGGTCCCGGGTTCGAATCCCGGTGGGGACAAATCACTAAAATCACTTTGTGATCCCTAGTTTGGTTAGGACATTACAGGCTGATCACCTGATTGTCCTAAAAGTAAAAGGATCCGTGCTTCGGAAGGCACGTTAAGCCGTTGGTCCCGGTTATTGCTTACAGATGTAAGTACGTAGTCGTTACATGAGTCATGTCAGGGGCCTATGGCGACTCAGTAATAACCCTGACACCAGGGTTGATGGGGTTGGTAATTCACCTCACAATCCACACGATAGAAGAAGAAGTCGAATTCAGTAGAGCCCGAGCCAGGATTCGAATCCGTGTCACTACGACGTAAGTCACTCGTTCTCCGAACTGGACCATCACGGATTTATTCAACTGAGTATTATAAATTTGTGTATTTACAAAAGATAAATGTATTGCGTTCAATTTGAAAGCGTCATGTAACGTGATATGACGTAGGCGAGAGGTAACAACGTCAATGTGTACGTCTGAAGATTAATTATAATTACATTATGACGCTCATATTGGTTGCATTATAGAGAATACTCAACGGCGTCTCTAGGGAAATTGATTTGTTTGATTGCTCGTCCACGAGATTCGCAGAAACCACATTATCCTATTTATGTAAAAGTCTTTGATAGTTGTAATAAAAGAAAATTTGATTTAATTCGTAAGATTAGTTTACAATAATTTAAGGATTTAACATTGTTTTATATGAATGGCATGACATTTTTCAAGCATTATCGACTTGGGATTTTACCTGTAATGATAATGTGTTTGTGATCTTAGTGAATAAATAAATAAATTATTTTCTACTACGGATTCGAAACTTATGTTTTCTCTTGAACAACATAACGTTAGCTCACGACCACGACTCATCATCGTCATCATCGCCCTAGCATTATCCCGTGTCTCACAGGGTCCGCGTACCTAACCTGAAGATTTGACAAGTTCAGTCTTTTACAAAAGCGACTGCCTGTCTGACCTTCCAACCCGTGAAGGGAAAAACAGCCCAATACATGTTAGGTCACGTACTGCAACACTAAATGCATTTCTCGGGAATGTGGGTTTCCTCACGATGTTTTCCTTCACCACTGAGCACATAATAATCATTTATGATCCGAACATGAATTCGAAAACAAATTCGACAATCATTGGTTTATGCCTGTGCTGGATTCGAACCTGCGACCTCAAAGTGAGAGGCAAGCGTTCAACCAACTGGGCTACCATGGCTCCCGACCACTGCTACATTACATTCCTAATTATGTTAGTCAGAGATACATCCATCGCAAGACGAACTAAGTACCCAGCTTTACCGAGGTATTTCTTTCTTTGTTTAAATACTATGATAAAGCCTTAACATGCTTGAAATATTAACACGATCGTACACAATCGACAAAAGCTACGGGTTCAAGTCCCGTCCGATTTAATTTCTCTTTATATAGTAGACAATTTTGAAAAGTCGAAGAAAAATAACAGACACTCACTACTCGTAGAATAATAAATTATCTTTATAATAGACAAGAACAGTGGTTCTCAAAGTCGTCTGACCCATCTACAAATATAATTTTACCGTCTTTTCGGGAATTTAACCGGCACCAATATGAAAAGGACACTTCAAATGTCCTGAGAGCGTTGGTGAATAAACCCACGAGCCCAATTGAATATTTATTTATGTAATCGTTAACAATTATTAGTAGTTTCCTAGGTCAAAGATAAATTATGAAATTTTGATTACTAAATAAAGACAGATCTAAATGTGACAATATCCGTTTTTTCTATCTAACTTATTTATGAATTTTCATAAAGAAAAATGTAGTGATAAGTCCGACATTTTCTCACGTTTTTCTATGACGTCACAGGTTTCAGGTTCAGGTTTTCATACAAATTCCATAGTAATTACATGTTTTGACGTTTAGTAAAAAGTAACTTATTTGACTAGTTGCTAACACAAAAGAACAAATCCGTGTTAATTATGAACTACCAACTCTTAGATGTTTTTATGTTACTAACCCACTGGACCTTTGTCTTTTAAAATAAATAAATAACAAACAACATTTGATAACGGCCTTTGGTGTATCGTTCTTCAGGCAAAAGCCCACTCCATAATCGCTCGCGCGGACCCACAGTTTGGGAAACACTGGGCAAGATGATGAAGCATTAGCTAGAAAACGTTCGTAATACTCGTATCGTACGAGTGTTATGCTTTTGATCACAAAAGAACAAGTCATTACGCGGCCCCATTGTTACGTGACCACTTTCCATCATTAGCGAACTAAATTGCACTCTACGACCTTACGTTTCTAAATATTAGTTTCGTATGAATCACCTCACACACACAGTTAACAGCCTCCGTGGTCTAGTGGTTAGAGCGGTAGGCTCACGATCTGGAGGTCCGGGTTCGATTCCCGATGGGGACATTGTCGAAATCACTTTGTGAGACTGTCCTTTGTTTGGTAGGACTTTTCAGGCTTGAATCACCTGATTGACCGAAAAAGTAAGATGATTCCGTGTTTCGGAGGGCACGTTAAGCCGTTGGTCCCGGCTATTAGCCGTAAAAACACCTCCACCAACCCGCATTGGAGCAGCGTGGTGGAGTATACTCCATCCCCCCTCCGGTTGATTGAGGGAAGGTCTGTGCCCAGCAGTGGGACGTATATAGGCTGTTTATGTTATGTATGTTATGAATCACCTCATTCACTCTTGTGTGGCCGCTTGTTGATAAGCTAACTGGGCCGACGTTATCAGCGAGACAAGACGTATCTTTTGCGCAAATTATCAACTATTTATTTAAGCGTCTGACTGGAGGATCGCGTGACAATTTCGCCTTTGTGACTGGGCTATCGACGGTTCACGTAATGATCTTTTATGAGTTTTATGTTGTGAATGCTTCGCGTGGGGACAAAAGTCGCCACATTACTTGAGCATCAGTTTACTTAATGCTCGACCGGTTTTTGATGTTTGCAATAGAAGCGAAAAGCGGTCAACCGGAACTTTGTAACGTTCTAAATAATAATTGTATGTAATTTCTTGCATGCACTGTGCATATTTTTTCAATAAACGATTTCATCGCTCATTATTTTTTCACTCATTTCCTTGTAATTATTTGTAATTAAGCTTTAGATACGAACTTGTTCCGTATGTCTGATAATGATAATGTTATATTAGTTTAGATGAAACAGATAAGATATTCTTGCATAGACAGACAATGGCGCTGATTCCCGCAGACATCTCCGATTTTTATTTTAATACCTGAATATATTATCCACCAATAGGTGTACTGACTTAAAAATAGCGACACACACGACAATTTTAGGCAGAGTTGTTTAACCAACCGTTTCAAAATGTATCCACTGGCTTATAACCTGACAGAATGAAGTGGACAGCACACGTCAAACGGATTGCGTACCAAGGGGATGTCTGCCTTCCCCTTCACAGGCGTGATGTTATATAATTGTTAGGCTAACGGCTTCCGTGGTCCAGTGGTTGAGCGATGGGCTTAAGATCTGGAGGTCCCGGGTTCGAATCCCCGGTAGTTTGGTTAGGACATTACAGGATGACCACCTGATTGTCCAAAAAGTAAGATGGTCCGTGCTTCGGAAGGCACGTTAAACCGTTGGTCCCGGTTACTACTTACTGAAGTAAGTAAGTAGTCGTTACATGAGCCATGTCAGGGGCCTTTGGCGGCTCAATTAATAACCCTGACACCAGGGTTGATGAGGTTGGTACTCCACCTCATAACCCACACGATAGAAGAATAAGAAGATTGTTAGGCTTAGCCTCTCATCCAGGCTCCTCTACCTTCGGCAGGTGTTGGCAGTGAGGTGCGTATACGGCGGCTACCCGTCGCGGCTGTTGGACCTTTGGGAGCTGTATGACGAGTGCAAGGGCTCTGAGAACGACAACCCGGCGATACTACCGCCAGACCAGCAGTACATCGTGTTGGAGCTCGCCAACGCCGGCCAGGACCTCGAGAGCTACCAGTTTAACTCCGCTGAGCAGGCGTATGCGCTGTTCTTGCAGGTACAGTTGGTCGTTTTATTTTGAAGTAGCTTTCTCCGACTTTGTTGTGTTGTTCCGACTATGTTTTTTTTATTCATTACCGAAGCCGCGGGACTTTCGTTGCATCATAGAATAAAGAATAATACTTCCTATAGAATGTCCAGTCTTCGCCCCGCACCAATCGTATCGGGCGCCTACCTCACCCCCTCTGGGTTTTTAATTTAGTGTTAAATGCCCTTTGTCGCTAAGAAGTCAGGGGGAGACCGTGAAGACTGGGTCTCGCTCGCACTTACACACAATTCCGGTCGTTGTAGCTGAATGGTTGTATTAGTTTATGTATTTTTAATTTGTGTCTAATAAAACTTAATAAATTCCCGTCTTCTATAACTATAAAACTAATAAATAAAAATAACTATAAAATGTTTAGTGCAGTCCCAATACTGCCAACTTTGACTAACACACACACACACACTGTAATATTTTACACATTTCCGACGATACAGCAAATACGGAGATACGAGTTTTATAACTCTTAAAATAATGTAAACAATTAAGACTTATCTCAGTTTAATACTTACCAAATGGAACATCCGTTCCCAGCCTAGCAACAGCGCCAATCATACTAGAAACTCGCGCCAATCGTAACTAAGAACTCACATTTAAGGTGGTTCGATTTCCATACTAGTTTATTTATTCAAATATGGGCACACGCCACTTAATTTTACATTGAAACTTATTTCGTTTGCATTTATTTTTGTATATATTTGCGTGAAATTGCTTTTCAACAGAAAATACTGTTAAATCATCGTAAAAACGAGATCAATATTTGTTTAAAATTTGTTAATGTATTAGTGAACGGTTACAGTGTCATACGCTTCGGAATATCCATTAGTGTGCGTAGCTACGTTGTCAGTTCGCTGAAAATGCGACGTTGCCGCTCTTGCTCGTGTGTGAAACGGTGTGTCACTTGCCCTCTCCATTCGTTAAAGAAGCTTTCATAAATTACGTTCACCCGAACGTTTTATAATAACAGTATTTCTGCTGCCAGATGATCGAACAACCCGCTCATTATGAATCGGTAAGGTTATACGTCGAAATGAATCTTTTTCGATTCTGAATGCGACCATAACCTAACCTGTTCCGGCTTTTCGGCGGGAAACGGGAACGGGACAGTTGCTTTCTTCATTGAGTAATCTAAATAATTAATACGAAGTGGTGTTTTGTGGTTAGTTGGAAGACATTCGCGAGTGTTATTATATTGGAGTATTCAATAACAAAGTGTATCTGCCTATTTTCGCTTCGTGCCGGGAAGCCGCTTCATAACTCAAAAGTTTATGCGGACTTTTGAGTTAATTCGTTTGGGTTTGAGGGTGGGGGCTTAGGTTTCCTCATCATCACCTTTCATCATTTCATTAATCATCAAGAAAAAAATACGTCAGACATGGCTGTATGGGCATAGTTCCCTTTGCCTTACCCTTCGGGGAAAACCAAAACAAAAAAAAAAACTAACCTGTTCCTGTCATGTCATGTCATTCGTTTCTTTTCCACTTCCAATTTATATTGTAATAGTTTGGTTATTTGTTTTATTAAAAGCCACGAGTTAACTGTGGAATATGCACCAGATAGTTTGGGTAGTCTGTCTGGTAACAGGTTTGTTGATCTACCACATGTCCTTATGTGGGCTTTCAAACTTGAGAGACACCGTTCGCAATGTGGTGGTAGCAGCATAGTCTTTGTTGAGGAGTTTAGAAATGGTTTCAACAGTATGTTTACTTTCCAATGCAGTATGTGTGAGAAACAATTTAGATACTGCAATGAAAAAGATGAAAATCTTAACAAAGCGTTTGTTTGGGGGACATTAACAGCTGGAAGCTATTATGCACAGGCTGCACACATCACCAACTTGATGGATATACCTACAATATCAGCTTCCAAATTCCGAGAGACAGAAAAATTATTAGGTGAAGTTTGGAAAGATGAACTAACTGAGGAGATCCAAAAAAATGGAGAAAGAGAAAAGGCTATTGCTATGCAAAAAAATAATGTAGATGCAAATGGTATTCCATACATAACAGTGTATGTGGATGGAGGCTGGCCTAAACGATCATATGGCCATGATTATAGCTCTCCATCAGGCATGGTAAGTTTGTTTCTGAAAATACACTTCTCATCAAAAAAATCGAAACACCTTGCAAGTTTACGTTTTGTCAGGATTATCAGAAAAATGTGTACATTTAGGAATAAATGTTAAATGTCGTTTAATAGTGAGTAATATGAGCTTATCAAATCTTAATGTTAATGTTCTAAATTTAAATGAATTTTTCATAGGTTTCGTATTTTGTTAAATGAGTCATTTTTATTCCGTATGGAGTATAAAGGAAATGGATAAAACAACACACGTAAATGAAAAAAAAAGCTAAAAAACGTTTATTTAATAACTTGTATTCCCTCCCCGAGCTCTAATTACTGCTTCCATACGGTTCTTCATCGATCGGATGAGAGTCACGATCACATGCTGTGGTATATTGTCCCATTCCTCTTGGATTGCATCTTGCAGCTGGCTAAGTGTTTCTGGGGCAGGATCTCTTGCTCGAATTCGTCTCTTTAATTCATCCCACAGATGTTCAATGGGATTCATGTCCGGGCTTCTTGCTGGCCATTCCATAATAGAGATATCGACTTCGTTAAGATAATCTCGTACGACGCCCGCGGTGTGAGCCCTAGCATTGTCGTGCATGAATATGAAGCCGTTGCCAATAAAATGTGCATAAGGCATCACATGAGGCTCGAGACACTCTTCGACGTACCGATGACAGTTTAGTGCAGGCAGACGTGGCCCAGACACGAAAGCAAGCTCTGTCTTACCGTCGGCGCTGATTCCTCTCCAAACCGTCCACGAACCGCCACCATAGCTGACCTTTTCTTCAATGCAGCATTGTGCATAGCGTTCTCCGTCTCTTCTGTAGACCTTGTTCCTTCCGTCGTTACCATACAGCATAATTTTACACTCATCAGAAAAGAGAACTTTGCTCCACTGTAGGTATGACCAATTTAGGTGCTCACGTGCAAAGTTAAGGCGCGCTCTTCGATGGTCTGCAGTTAATTTCGGCCCATTTGCTGGCTTATGCGGTACCAGTCCACGATCCTTCAACCTTCTTCTAATTGTAGAGTCACTTACAGCCACCCTTCGTACAACACGAAGCCGCTGCTGCAGTTGAAAAGCGTTAAGGCGTCGATTTCTTAAAGAAGTTGTTACAATAAATCGATCATCTCGCTCAGAAGTGACCCGATTCCTGCCAGATCTTGAACGGCGCGTGAACAAACCAGTCTCCCGATAACGTTTATAGAATCTATGAACAGATGACAGGCTTAGATGCAGTCTTGCAGCCACAACACGCTGACTAAGGCCAGAATCCAGCAATGCCACAACTTGGGCGGCTTCTGTGGGCGAAGTATCCATACGTTTTAGAAAAAAAACCTTTTTTCAGACGTCCCAAAGTCACAGTATTGAAATAAAATACAAAAAGTTTAAGGATAGGCGCCAATTTTTAGTTTTTAAACGCTAAATGTACTCCAACCCTAAACACACATTTGTCTCAAAACAGTGATTCATTTCGTTTATAAGATAAACAAATGAAATTCTAATTTTGAATTTAGAATTTTCGCTTATTACTGTAATGGCCAAACTGCCAGCTATACATTTATGTATTTTTTTTCATCGTATGAATTCTTTTTTGTGTTAAATTCGGACAGAAACAATGAAAACGGAAGTGTTTCGATTTTTTTGATGAGAAGTGTACTATAAAGTTTGTTACTAATATCTTTTGTTTATCCAGTAAATTCTGTTTGTAAGCATTATTTATAAAATTTAATTTTTTTAGGCCTGCATTATTGGAAAAGAGACCAAGAAATGCTTATTCTTAGGCATAAAAAACAAATATTGTTACCACTGTCACATTTATGAAAAAAAAAAGAACAAGTTTCGGAGCATATGTGTTTCAAGAACTACGAAGGACCATCTACGGGAATGGAGGCGGACATCCTAGTAGAAGGGTTTGAGAGGAGTCAAGAGATGCATGGTGTAAAATATTTAATATTTATAGGAGATGGAGATTCATCTGTGTATGCACAATTAAGAGAAAAGGTTTCATATGGGACCCAAATAAAAAAAATTGAATGTAAAAACCATGTGATTAAGAATTACACTGGAGCATTGTACAAGGTAAAATACCAATGAAAATAAAATACAATCATTCTGCCTTACCAATTTCTCATAAGTTTTTTAATCTTAGTGCACTTAGTTCGAAACACAGTCAATAACCTTCAATCTCAGTAGATCCATTCTCCAGATCCATCATAGATCTAGAGTGAATTTTTTTCTTAGTATATCTATTTTATGTTAAACTTGATCTAATGATAAATTAATTGACCATGTAAACTTTATATTTACTAAGGTATGCATGTATGCATGCTAGATTGAAATCATCTATCTTACGCGCTTTAGATTTTTTCATACAAATGCTTTTTCCCAATAACTCCCGTTTCCGATATCCTGTTGCAACTAAGCTTTAAGTTTACAAAGGTACCTGCATGCCGTTTAGGCTGTTCGTTAATATGTCAGCTAGTTAGTCAGTCAGTTTCTCCTTTTATATATTTAGATAACCTTTTATTTCAGATTATAGGAAATACAAAGTTACCATTATTTGGCCGGAAGATTCTCAAGCCAAAATTACAAAAACTTACAGCGGTTTCAAGAAAGATAATTATGGAAGCTGATCATAATTCAATGAGAGAGGATCTCAAAAATGGCCCATCTCATGTATTTGGCTGCCACCAAGATTGTAAGGCATATTATTGTCGATTCTGCCAGAACAGTGATGAAAAAGACACAAATTCTTTAGACGACCTTAAAACTAAGGCACCTGCAGTTTGGGCCCACATTTGTGCAGCAAACGAGGCAGTCATGTCAAAATGCCATCGACTATCAAACAACACAACAAATGTTGTTGAAAATTTCATGAGTGTTGTCAGCAAATTTGTCTGCGGGAAAAGATTGAGTCTGTACAAGGGTGGCTCATATCAGCGAAGAGTATATATTGCTGGTAAGAATATGTTATGTAATTATTGCATTTGTTCAATTCATTTTCTATATTATTCACAGTATATATATTTATTTATATACATACATACTTTATCCACACACAATATTTTTTATACTCACATAATATTATACGCCTTCAAGGCACTATGGGATAAAAGACTTAGAAAATTTTTAAGGATATTTTTTATAACAGGTCTCTCGCACTCTCGTGGTCAGAAATGGCACACAAATGCTTGGAAGAAACATATAAGAAGTAGCCCTGGACAAACTTTTAAAAAGTACATTGCCCAGTCGGAAAAGTCCAAGGAAAGGCGCAAAAAATACATTCGCAGGCGACTTTTTGCGCCTAAACCCAAAACTGACCACAATTATGGTCCAAACGCCAAAGATGTAGATGAGTCAGTTTTAGGGAAAGATCTAAAGGAAGCGTGTCTTCTAAAACTGAAAGACTTCGAAACGACAATAGATCAAATAAAATATATTGAAAGTGCAACAATTGGACAACACGATAATGATGTCTACACTACATATAGATGCGACAGGCTTACCGCTAGTCAGTTCGGAATGGTAAATTCAATTATTAGTATAAATACTTTCCCATGTGGAGCAGAGTCAGAGTTAAAAAAAAACTATGATTTATGTAATTTTAACTTTGTTGCAGATATGCAAGCGAAAATCTACAACACCATGCCATAACCAAGTGAAGAGTGTTTTATATAAAAACAATATCTTGACCAATGACATGGCCTACGGCCAAAACCATGAATCAGTGGCCAGAACCTTGTTCATAGAAAAAATGAACAAAGCCGTACGGCCTGCTGGGTTATATATTGATGAAGAATTTGGTTTTCTTGGAGCTAGCCCAGATGGTATGTGATACTATATGATATTACCTACATATGCCTTCACGTATACATTATTAATGTGTCCATAGTTATCTATATGATAGTATTATTTATATGATTTTATGTATTTCAGGAGTAATAGAAGAAGAAAATTCTATTTTGGAAATAAAATGTTGTCCTTCATTGGCTCGCAACAATCAAGACATTTTTTCTGCGGCCAAAGATCGTAAAAACTTTCCCCTTTTGGTTGATGACACTGGTGCATTACAAATAAATAAAAAACACAACTATTACTATCAGGTATATTGTAATTATTATAGCAGATATAATACTGCTTGTAATAATATAATATTTTTTACAAAAACGGGTGTTCTGATTGCAGATCCAGGGTCAACTGCGGGTTTCAAAAATGATGAAATGTTACTTCATTGGCTATGTTTCTCCAAGTTTTGACATCACAGTGTTTGAAGTACAGCGTGACGAAAATTTCATTAAAAATATGATGCCAAAATTAGTAACATTTTATAAAAATTGTATTTTGCCAGAGGTAGTACTTCGAAGAGTAACAAAAAAAACAAAAATGTATTGATATTTCAATTATGTGGTAGCAATTATTTTATTACTACTTTGTGAACAAGCGCGCTGTTTGCTTTGCATTGTATAAAGTAGTGACAATCAGAAAGAGATAAATATTATATCCTAATCTGAATAAACGAAATCTGAATCTTACTTCAAATATCAATAATTTTCGTTAGCCTGTTTGATATTGCCGTTTGTAAATAAATAACATAAAATAACAATATAACTTACTGCAAACTTAACTGGTTTTCTTTTTATATGTACTTACTTATCAGGAAAAACTAGATTTCGCGTGGTTGGCTCGCAGCAAGCTGCTCGCGTGTCTTGTTTTCCCGCCATTTTTTTACCGCGATAGAATTTGACCAAGACTTGAATAGGTCTCGTGAAATCAAAAAAGTTCTAGGTGCTATAGTTTTGCGTGGCCGTGGGGTGTCTCCCTGATGCGGAGCAGTTTTCCAAGATGACGTTTCGATCACACCCCTATACATCATTTTTACACCCGAGACATTTCTGGAAAAACAAAAATGTATATGGCGGCCATCTTGTTTTTCGGCCATTTGTTTTTTTTTCACCGGCGATAAAATTTGACCAAGATTTAAATAGGTTTCGTGAAAATAAAAAAGTTCCAGGTGCGATAGTTTTGCCAGGCCTTCCTGATGCGGAGCAGTTTTTGAAGGTCGGGAAGTAGTTCCATACTCAACATGACATTTTGATCACATCCCTCTTACATCATATTCACCCCCGAGGCATTTTCGAGAAAAACGAATATTTTGTATGGCGGCCATCTTGTTTTTCCGCCATTTTGATATTTTTTCAACTACGATAGAATTTGACCAAGAAATAAATAGGTTTTGTGAAAAAGAATCGTTCCAGGTGCGACAGTTTTGCCAGGCCGTGGGGTGTCTCCCTGATGCGGAGCAGTTTTTGAAGATTGAGAACATTTTCCGTTCTTGACAAGACACTCCGATTACATCCCCATACACAGTTTTTACCCCCAAGACATTTTCTTGAAAAACAAAATTTGTATGGCGGCCATCTTGTTTATCCGCCATTTTGATTTTTTTTTCACCCACGATAGAATTTGACCAAGATTTTAATAGGTTTCGTGAAAAAAGAATCGTTCCAGGTGCGATAGTTTTGCCAGACGGTAGGGTGTCTCCCTGATGCGGAGCAGTTTTCAAGATCTGGAAGTTTTCCCATACTCATCGGAACATCTTGATCACATCTCCCATACATCATATTTACCCCCCGGCGCTCCTTCTGGGAGAACAACCCTGTCAGTGAGTCAGTCAGTCAGTCAGTCAGTCAGTACATGGGTTTGTAGCTTTATATAATATAATAATAATAATATAAATATATAAATATAATAATAATATGAAATAAAATCAAATATTTTAACAGCAATTTGTAGCAAAAACTAAGCAGGATAAATGGGAAAAAATGTTACAATAAAAAAAAAGTATATAAAGCGAGGTTGGAACCCTAGTATCCAGCCAGACCCATCTCATATAGAATCCTGTTATTCATCCAACTAGACTATTCCGTTGACGTTTAAACTGGCGAAATTAGTAATTGGTTTCGTAAACAAACATAACTATCAATGTGTGTGTGAGATGTTCGGCTTTTGGTGGTAACTTTTATTTATTCAAATAAAAGTATTACGTGAACTGCAACTCAATTGAAATTTAGTTAAATCATGACAAATATTACGCTATTACCGGCAAACGTATAACTTTGAAACAATATTGTGTATAAAATCCAAAAATAAATAATTATGTCAAATTAAGGCACCAACGCCATCTATTGACGCTTGAGCGCCTAGCTAACCGTATCGAACCACCTTAACAACTCATAAATATGAGTTTTAGGAATAAAAAGTAATCGTCAGTTTACAGTGGGTATTATAAAGGTTTTAATTCTTTAATGAATGTTCCAATTTTAAATTTAATTAAACTCTTTTTTCTCGAACAAAAATCCGGAGCGCGATTTTTTGTTGAGAATATTATTATCTTAACTCTGAATTTTGTTGAGAATATTATCTTAACTCTGAATTTCTTCTCATAAGCAACTCTCTTCACGTTTGACCTAGTAAACTGTCAACAATACTATCATTCCGATTTAGGTCGTATGGAACGTTGGTCTTATCATTTAAATTACAGAAACAGTTGTTTGCCTTAGTAGTTTATTGGGGATCAAATTACTTTTGTTGCTACTTAGACAGACAAGTCACGCCTGTAATCTGTATCTGGGTAGGCAGAGCCACAAGTCTTTGTAAGACGACTTAGTAGAGCTTGGTGTAAGTACCGAGTTCATCTTACGATGAACGTACCTCTGACTACCCCAATTGGGATATAGTCGTGAGCTTATGTCTTAGTAAAGCTTAGAGGTTGAACTACATCGCGTCTCCTCTGCTTTTTCCCTTTTCTGTCACATAGAACCATCATTTCCTAGAGAGAGATAATGCGAATGCACACTTCATATAGAAAACACCGTTTTACACAGACACTACACATTGCCGTTATCGTACACACGCATCTTTGTGTGTGACGTCATATGATTCAAGAGTAAAGTAAGACCAAGGGGGTGAGGTAAACATAGCTCAGCCGCTGGTGGGGAGCGGAGAGTTGCCGTTCTATAAGTATTATTCCTTATTCTATGCCCTAACCCTATATTGAATATTGTACTATTACGAAATAATATGGCGATAGGTTATCTGTCAGCCTCTCATACAGATAGGACGGCCATGATCATTAAATGCTACATTTTAGCACCATGTCACATTAACTTTTTTGACAAATTAAACTAAGTCTTACTAAATGTCAAATTTGTTAGTGTGACAGGGTTCTAAAATGGGTAAACGATATTGCTCATGATAACTGTACAACTCATTTTATCAGGATGTTGAATACTTTGTCATAAAATGCGGCATTAAAAATTAATTATAACGGTACATTAAGAAATATACATTGAGTAAATTTTGAATAATTGAAAACGACGAAATCAAACAATCTAATTATAATTTCACAGCTCTTAAACTAGTGTAGTCCTTCACTTACAATAAGTGCAGGAAAGAGTTAGAGCTAGTGGTAGTCCCGTCAAATTATGTTGGTCGTTGCACATATTCGTATCATTATCTTACACCATGATTTCACTGTAACCCACTTAATTGAAATTTGAATAATTACGCAGTGGCCAGTATGACGCAATGATCATTTCACGTACTCGATTGTGTCCAAGTGACGTCACTCATTTCTAATCAGTTCTCGGAACAATCGAATGCGTTGTGTCAGCCACACGTGTTGAGTGACTCATTTTTTTATGAACTATCGCACCGTGAGTTGTTTTGCCGAAATTGTTTACTTTTATGTGACTAGGAGAATAGTCAACGGAACGTACAAAACATAAGAATAAGCTGAATAACATAAGCTTACGACTGTATCCCAATTGGGGTAGTCAGACGTACATCCATCGCAAGATGAACTAAGTACTCACACCTCACAGTAGTAGTAAGTATTTTATCTATCTATCTCACAGAGCTTTCTGTTAGACCAACGTTAGTAAGCCGTATCGCCTATCGGTTGAACTAACTGTGTTAGTGAAAACTGCACTTAAGATAAATTAGTAATTCATTGGTGCAAGTCCGGCCCCGGGAATTGAACCGGCTTTCCCCGTTTGAGAAGCAAGCCGATAAACCACAGGACCACACTGTCTAGAGTGGAATATGCAAATACTGCTGCTATGCGAAGTAAAAGCGGTAATATTACCATTATTATGACCTGATACTGCAACCCAATTCCTTTTAATTCAGTTCAAATCCAAATTCAAAAATATCTCCGTTCAGTAGGTAACATGGTTACGCTTTGAATCGTCATTTTTTACATAACGAACGTCTCATCCGCCTAAAACTGCTGCAGCTTTTGACAACCTGTATAGCCGAGGAATCTTTTCCATCTCCAAGAAAAACCTAGACGTAAAAATAACCCGTATCCTGAAACCAATATTTTATTTATTCTTGGTGAAATATGCTTGTATGCTTACAAATAAAGGAAGAAGCATTCATGATTGTAACACTATCTTCTTTATCTTTATGATGAAATACGTATGCAACCTCAGAACATATTATTCAATAACTAAATAAATAAACATATTTTCCAAGACTACGCACGTATTTAATTATCTCAGAGTTTCAGTAATATTTATGACCTTAAAATAAACTGCGTAATTATATCGGCTTCCGTGGTCCAGTGGTTCAGCGTTGGGCTCACGATCCGGAGGCCCCGGGTTCGAATCCCGGTGGAGACGTATCACAAAAATCCCTTTGTGATCCCTAGTTTGGTTAGGACATTACAGGTTACAGGTTGATCACCTGATTGTCCGAAAATAAGATGATTTGTGCTGATGTAAGTATGTAGGTAGTCGTTACATGAGCCATGTCAGGGGCCTTTGGTAGCTCAATAATAACCCTTGGTCTTCCACGTCACAACTACACGATAAGAAGAAGGCATTTGGCCGGGTCAAAGATAAATTTTAAAATGCACCAAGTCTTTATAATGTAGACAAGAATCAAGAACTAAAGGGTCGCAGGTATTAGCTAGTTCAAAATAAGGCCCTAATGTTTATATTTTTTAAATCGTGGCATTATAAGTTCAGATAAGCCACACATGAGCTCATCTCTATTGAGTAATGATGTCGAGTCACGTTCCGTTATAATAACATTGATATTATTCTGATTAGGTGCAAGATAAAGAATATGTTTGAACACGGATGAGACGATTAGTCACTACTAAAATGTATCTCGCCTTCAAAACATTGAAAGCACATTGTTGTATTATCATTTATACGTTACAAGGTCACTTTCGAAAACTTAACAAAAACGTCTATTGTACATTCGATAAGGTTTTCGTTTCATTCGACGTAATATTATTAGCCTGTGGTGTTAAGAAACCTTTGAATAACCCAATCATCATGGACCTTATCGTCTAGTATAGTCCGCTGCTAAATATTAACATAAACTATTTGTCCCACTGCTGGGCACAGGCCACCCTTCAATCAGCCGCTTAAAAATAAAGAAATAAAAATATAAATTAGCAGGAATTGGGGTATGAACGGAAGCTAAATGATAATAAAATGGTCATTGAAAACAATAGCTAAATTGTTGTATTAGGGCTCGTCTTTCCAACCTCGAGTAATTTAAAAGCGTGTAGCATTAACTATAAAATAGTACCTAATTGTTATACGGCACAGTAGCATAGAATAAGGATTAATACTACGCATAGAACGCCAACTCCGGTCCCCACCAGCGTCTGAGCTAGGTTTACCTCACCCCCCCTCGAACATAGTTTAGACTTGAATCGTATGGCGTCAGACGTCACACACACAGATGCGCGTGTATGATAACGTCAATGTGTGGTGTCTGTGTAAAACGACATTGTTGGTATGAAGTGTCGTAATGCACATGAATGACAGTAGTTAATGCCGTCGGAAACCTAAAACCTACAAAAATCTAGCCATCATTTAATTTAAAACAATATGATTATCATTATGTACAATAAACATAAACAACCTATTTACGTGCTCAAATTCGATTGATATTATTTTTTAATTTGTTTTTTTTTGTGTGTTTAGAATTTTTTAACCTTTTTGTTTTTTCCTGTGTTTTACTTTCAGTGGCTCGAATGCATGGCCTGTCCTAGTCCCTTCGGGTGATAGGTGAATTTCTAGTTCAAGTGTTGCCAATATCTTGACTAGATTTTCACTTATCCTCTGCGGAGGCTTCAACGCTTTTGGTGTTATCCAGTGTGATGTTTATTTTAATTTGTTTTTCACTAATTTTTGTTTTGTTTTAATGAAATACTGGCATGGTTTTACTAATTAGAAACGATATATTATTTAATTGTAAATATTAATATAACAATATGTCACAAAAACAAACTTAAAAACTAGTCATTAAATAACCCGCCCCTCACTGTTCCCGGTGCAAAGGTGCCCACAAGCCGCATTAACGCGTTGGATGGCAATGGCCAGCCAAATACAAACTATAAACAAACTATATTTTTATTATTATGTGTGGAATTAACACAATTTATCTTTAATAAAGAGAACAAAGAGTTTGAAATGACAATGCAAGTATTTCATTCATATCAAATTTTCATTTATGTTGTGTTTTAAGTTTGCTACTTAAAATTGTTTAATTTTTTTGTTAATTATCTTTTTCACAGTACCATTTGTAAGCACAGCTAGTTCTTCTTGTCGAAGAACATTTCTTTAATCTACTTTTTTTTTTAATTACAGGTAGCATTCGCTTTGGCAGTGGGTGAGGAGTCGTTCCAGTTCGAACATCGAGACTTGCATTGGGGGAACGTGTTGATTGCACCTACTGATCAGAAGGTGAGCTTACTAATATATATCCTATTTAAAGTTAGATGACTAATGATATATTTCTAGGGTTTTTTTATTTCACATTTCACACGCCGATGTACTATATTTCTGTCCTACTCTCACGGTAGCATGATTATAATGACAGCAGTAGGCTCTGCACGCACGGCAACGAATTATATCGAGGGCTTCGACCAATATACGTAGCGAATGCTATATAATTCGCCGGGGCGCGTTACCGTTACCGTGCAGGCCATGCTGCTATAATTGTAATAATGCTACGTTATATAGGATAATTATTTAGTAATAAGTAACATATTACAAGCCAAAGACTCAGAAGTCACATCAGGATGTTGCTCACAATGTACTAAAGTACGAGGGGAGGTCAAAAAGTTCGCGGAATGAGGGGGAAGGGGGTCGAAATTAAACACGAAACTATTTTTCCTTTTCAATATATTCTCCCTTAACCTTAACACATTTTCCGGATCTATCAAATAATTTGTTTATTCCATCATAAAAAAAAGATTTCTCTTTGCTGTCAAAATAGGCCGAAATTGCAGACTTGACTTCTTCATCATCGCCAAATTTTCGTCCACGCAGTTCCTTTTTCATTTTTGGGAACAAATAATAATCGCTGGGGGCCAAGTCTGGACTGTAAGGCGGGTGGTTTAATTTTTCGAACCCGCATCGGTGAATGGCAGCCGTCGCAACATGGCACGTGTGGACGGGTGCGTTGTCGTGCAAAAGGAGCACACCTCTTGACAGCTTTCCTCTTCTTTTTTCCTTGATAGCCTCTTTCAATCTATCCAGTAAAGAAGCGTAGTAATGTCCCGTTATAGTCACACCACGATCTTTATAATCAATCAGCAAAATACCTTCTGTATCCCAAAAAATAGTGGCCATGATCTTTCCGGCCGATTGTGACACCTTAAACTTCTTTGGAGGAGGTGTGCCTTTTTTATGCCACTGCATCGACTCTTGCTTCGACTCAGGTTCATAGTGGTGAACCCAGGTTTCATCTCCAGTAACAATCCGGGCCATAACTTCTTCCTTATTCTCTCCACAGAGCTCTAAAAACTGGCGAGAACACTCGACACGCTCGCTTTTTTGAAGTGGCGTGAGCATTCTTGGAACCCATCTTGCGCTGACCTTAGTCATCCCAAGATGTTGATGTAGGATATTTAAAATACTTGTTTCGGATACACCGACCATTGCTGCAAGCTGCTTCTTCTTCAAGCGGGTATCTTCTAATACAAGTTTCTCTACTTTTTCGATGATTTCCGGTGTGGTGGCCTCAATGGGCCGTCCGGAGCGGGGGTCATCTTCAATCGACTCTCTTCCTTGCTTGAAAAGACTATGCCACTTGTAAACCATGGTTTTACCAGGGGCAGAGTCCGCGTAAACTGCTAACAGCTCTTGAAAAATCGTCTGAGCGGATTTTCCTTGCTTGGTGAGGAACTTAATGACGGCGCGGTGTTCAATTTTCTCCATATTCGCTGAGTTCTTCCCGATTCACTTGTTTGCTGGTCGATAGTTCAAACGTTAATGACCCGATTTGCTTCAAACTTGGTACATATACTGTTAATGAGGTGTGCAACTAGCGGCTACCTGTACGAGCAAACCAACCCCCTCCAACCCCTCCATTCCGCGAACTTTTTGACCTCTCCTCGTAAATAGTAGCCGGGACCGATTCCACCAACTAACTAGACGTCGGCAGGCATTTCATCCTTATGTTGTGGATATACCACCAATCTATATTATTTACCACTGCCCTATAGAGCGTGGGTCTTAATGATGATGAGCTATAGGTTTATTGTTTGTGCGTCCAGTTCGCGACGTTCGTGATCCGCGGGCGCGCGCACCGCGTGGCGCGGCGCGGCGTGGCGGCCACCATCATCGACTACTCGCTGTCGCGGCTGGCGCTGCCGCTGGCGCGGGCCGGGGACGCCGCTGCGCTCTACAACGACCTGGCGCACGACGACGGCCTGTTCAGCGCGCTCGGGGACTACCAGTTCACCGTGTACCGCCTCATGCGCGACAAGTTGGGGTCAGTATCTGCTTTAAAGGCTCAATTCTGGCTGCACGGGTCACGCTATCGCGCTCAGCGCGTTAGAACCCGCAGGTTTCGACCAGAGATTAAAAAGGCCATATCAATGCAATATTGCTTAGTTGACATTTCTTGACATTGCTTACTTTTATATGCGCAGATATCAAATTGCCTTGTAGATGGATCGCTTATAAGCGCCCAGTATTCGCAGTGAATAATGTCAAGGAAGATAAACGTGCATTTATTGGTAAAACTGGCGATATACTTTGTACCTCTTGGGACGACGTAACTGTGTAGAGAAATCCTGATATAAAATAAACCCCGAAATTAGCAGGAATGTAAGGACAATAAAAAATATTAACATTAAGGTTGCCGCAATGTTTCAAATCAGCCGTCGTAGCATGACAGCCACGACAATCGATAAAATTAGTTTCTTCGCATCTGACATGCTATGAATGCGGAATGTGTTACGTACAATGGTGTACTAAACCTAGCTAATAACAATTTGTTTTGTCCTCAGAAATGATTGGAAGAATTTCGAGCCGTACACAAACATTCTCTGGTTGCACTACACTGTAGATAAGATGATAACGGCCCTCCGCTACAAGAGGACCAATACAAAGACGCACAAGCAGTACATCGCCAAGCTGAAGGGAATCAAGGAGCGTATACTCAACTACGGCAGCGCGGTGCAATTCGTCCTCACAGACAACGAATATTAAACGAACAAATTATGATATTACATCATATAACATTTAAAATTTACACATTTTAATTATTAGTAATATTTCAATATGGTAGTCACTGTTTGTTCTAAATATAACTCTCACTTGACAATGACATGCATAAATTATAATGTAAATAGAGTTTGCTTTGAGTTTGTTATAGACGCTAAAAGAATAATTTACAATATTGTTGCCGCATTAGAAAGGTTTCGGCGAAAAGGTGCCTTCGTAGATAAGGTAGTGCCTTTGTTCAAAATAATAAATTCATATATTGTGTTCAAATACGTTGTTTTATTTAGAGTAATTCCACGAACTTTTGCCGAAGAAACAAATTGGCTGAGGACGAGACTCAACTGAAACAGATCCTCAAGTAGAACCCACACAGGGGAACTGACCGGTGGTTCTCTTCTGGTAGGAAATTTCTCTGACCATAATGATCAAGGAGGTGTTACATCAATTATTACGATAGTAGCTAGAATAGAAAACGACAAAAAAAAGGTTTTCTCGATTTCGAACTAGCGACATCTAGTTTTAATTTTCAGCAACAGCAAAGTTACAGCTGTTTCTGAACGAACTCAAATCCATGCGCTAACATCTGTGAAGCAGTTTCAGAACTGAAACTGTACTGTCAACTCTGTCAATCAATCGTTATCAGCATCCGTTGCATTGCACTTCATCGGGGAAAGAAAATCGCGTAAATAAAAAATCACACGAAACAACAAGACACAGCAATATACACAGTTATAGTTCCGTTAATTGAATGATATCGTTACTGACATAAAAGGTGTGAAAAAGTGATATTAGCGTGGAGAGTATTAGCCCTTTGAAATATTTATGGTTTGTGGAAAAACCAATTTTATGGCATTCCCGTACTATTGATTGTGTTTTTAGTGTTTCAAAAGCTATTACATGAACAGAATGGAAGGGAGTAGCGACTCTCTGTCGGGTAAGTTATTGGTTATTTAGATTATGAATAGGCTGTGTGATATCGGAATATTGACAAAATATTTGACGTTGTTTCGATTGATAGTGGTCGCCCCGTCTGTGGGGGGGTCTTCGTCCGTATTGCTCACTCCTGGGCGGACAAGAAACATCGCTCAGGATATGGAAGCCCTCAGATTATCACGACAGGACAACCCTTATTTACAGGTAAGAGACCATTATACCTACCTACCTGCATAAACAGTACTAAAAAAAAATTGAGTATCCGGATATCCACACTGATAATTGCGTTCTTATTAAACAGTGAAAGTAATACAGAATTACCATAAGTAGGTACTTTACATAACCAATGAGTATAATCATACCACACTTATTTACAATGCATATTACTATCATTGCATTTAATAGACAATTAACTTGAGTTTACATATAAGCTATTTATAAGCTGCGTTGTCGGGACTCTTTGAGGGAGCTGTTTAAAGAAATAAATATACTGACGGTCGCAAGTCAATATATATATGAAAACATTATGTATGTACGTAAAAACTTATCTCTCCTTCCGAGAAACTGTGAAAGGCATACTTACAATACAAGAAATAAACATAAAATTGCTATTCAAAATTCTAGATTAAGTAAATTAAATTCATCTTTTTTGGGGTTATGTATACGTTTTTACAATAAAATACCAGATAATATTTTAAATTTGTCAGAAAATAAATTTAAAGCTCACGTGAAGCTTACTTTATGTAAAAAAGCTTATTATAAGATTAATGACTACCTAAATGATAAAAATGTCTGGTTTTGAATGTGTTCCTCTAGTTATTAAATAACTTGTAATGTATATCCTCATTGGTTTTTAAAAGATGTGTTGCTGTTGCAGTTTCTTGTCATTTCTTCTCCTCAGCCATAACACCTTGCGAAATGACATAAATTCAAAAATGTTACATTGACCTTCAACAAGTTTATCCATGATAATTACGTTGAATAAATGATTCTGATTTCTGATTTCATAATAGGACAGATATTTTGATGTGTAATTGGGGCATACATCATTATGAAAAAAATAAAAAATCTTAAATAAAGTATCAAATCAAATCTACCTACTTTATTGCACAGAACTAAATTTCAACTAGTATCCCTACTTTATTTCCACAACTATCACAAATTTTGAGTATTGAAGACTCTGAACTGACGTGCATATATGAAATGATTGATGAATGTGGAGGAAGCAACGGAATTCTATAGTGTCTGCTTACCTCAGTGGGAAATATACATGAATTTATGTCTGTATGTATGCATTTTGACTATTGAGATCATATGTTAAGTAAACAACACATGTGTTATAAGACACACTCTTTCATATTTATTCCAATTTTAATTAAATAAAAAGTAAATTCTACTGTCTACCAAAAAACAAGATTTAAGTTTGGAAACATAGTGTATGGAACCCTTTATTAAAAATTACAATAAAAACATCCTGCATTGATGTTTATTGTAGCATGAAAATTAAGATGTAGGTAATTAAATGTGTAATTTTTCAAATTAAATTTTCAGCAAGTAATGGCGAGTAGAGAAAGCTTGATAGAGAGCCATGCTGATGAGTGTGAATCTGATGACACCATACTTATGTCACAGGTAATTTACGAACAAATACCAAACCCACTCCAGCACCTACACTCCACCCCTCCTTCCTTCCTCTTCCCCTCCTCCACCCCTCCTCTGCTCCTCTCTTCTATTACTTCAAAACTTTGATAAAAGGGATATAAGTACAGGAGTATACGCCATATCTTCCCCCCCCTGGCTGATTGAGGGGAGGCATGTGCCCAGCAGTGGGACATGTATACATATAGGCTGTTTATGATACAGGTACAGTTAGTGAAGTAACATATTATGTATTCAGACCAATAGGTTGGATGGGATGCAATGCTTATGTTAGAACACTGATTATACCTATGTGCTACAAAACAGGCTTTTTTTGTATGAGGAAGGATTTCAATTCACTAGCCCAATCATAAGTAGGATATTTTAATCAGCTGGTTAATTACAAAATTTTGTTGTGTTGATTTAAAAAAAAACATTAAATTCATTTTTTAAATTATTTTAAGAATTGATGTTATGATTACAGGAGTTTGGCAGCACAGCATTGGATTTTGTGGAAGATGATCCTCTCACTTTGAAAGAGGTTCATGAACACATGATCAGGTCCCCTCCACCGACAAGCTGTTGGCCACATGGTGATTATATTTAAAACATTTTTTATTGACAATATTTATTGAAGTGATTGACTAACCTCAATTTGACTCCCTTTTTTTAGACATCATCATTTTATTTATATTTTTAATATCTGCTATATGATATCTGACTTAATAATAACAATAATTACTATTTACATAACGACAACGATATAATTCATTAATATTACGATTGATTGACGGTCAGGGATATACAAGGGTCAATCATAGACTTCTCTTTTTAAACATTTTTTAAGTCCATGAAATAATTTAACTGAATGACTTTTTACTCAGTGGACACCTTAGTTATAAACTCACCTATTAAAAAGTTAGTAAAAAAAATATATTAGCCAATAAATTGCAACATACTTTGATTCAAAACCCGGAAATGAAACAGTAATGTAAACATTTATAAAAATTGATAATTCAATAACTAGGTTGCCAAGTTGAATGACAGATTAAAGCGATAAAAAATCGTGGGTAAAATTAAATTTTATCGCATTTTATCTACTTTTGATTTGTAAATATAATGGATAAGGGCTGATATAGTATGTTGGCCTACTTGATATTTACGTTTTTTGGTCTAGCCTTTTATTAATCGAAGTTAGACCTTACAAGATAAACTAATTATGTACATTACATCACGATAATAACCTATCACTACATTTCATCATAATTTCTATCCTAAGTTGCTTATAATTGGGTAGTTTCCTAGGTCAAAGATAATATTATGAAATTCTGATTACTAAATATAAAGAGATCTAAAGGTGATAAAAACCGTTCTCTTTTACCTATTTAACATATTTATGAATTTTAATAATGAAAAATGTAATAAAAAATAAATAAAAATTAATTAATAAAATAAATAAACGTAATGTAATAAATGTAATGTATAAACTAAGTGCGACATTTTATCACGTTTTTGTATGACGTCACAGGTTGCTTGTTCATACAAAATTTCATGTAAACCTAGCTCAGACGCTTTTGGGGAGCGGAGAATTGCCGTTCTATGCGTAGTTATTCCTTATGCTATGGTATAGGTTTATGAAGCGGACTTTTTGGCGGGAAAGGAAACGGGACAGTTGCTTTCTTCATTAAATAATCTAAATAATTAATACGAAGTGGTTTTTGTGGTTAATGATCGCATTAAGTTAGTCGGAAGACATTCGCGAGTGTTATTATATTGGAGTATTCAATAAACAAAGTGTATCTGCCTATTTTCGCTTCGTGCCGGGGTTCGGAGTAGGAGTCTGCCCCGAGGGTGGGGGCTTAGGTTTCATCATTCATCGTCATCATCTTTCATCATTTCATTTATCATCATCATCATCAAGAAAAAAAATACATAAGATATGGCTGTATGGGCTTGGTTCCCTTTGCCTTGCCCTTCGGGGAAAACCAAAACAAAAAAAGGTTTATGAAGCGACTACTAATAAATTTTTAGGCAGAAACCTTAGCTTGCTGACTGAAGTTTCACATTCGAAACGACCTTAAAATACCGAACAATCCATCGTTCAAGGTTTCCTTAAAATTGCTCTTGAGCTATTTACATAAATACTTTCGTGAAAACTGGAAATCAATAATAGTTAGATCATCACATGCGGCATGCAATAGGTTGGGTTGTTTGGTATGGATTTATTGCAAGGGGAAACTCAAGGGCAACGGAGCTGCAATATTGGTAGTAAATTGCATTTTCAAATTTTGTTTGTACTGACCTGCAGTGTTTGTACAAAAAATATACGGTCGAATTAAGAACCTCCTCCTTTTTGAAGTCGGTAAAAAGAAAATGTTTTTCGTCAGTTTCAGATCGGTCTTTATTTGGTAATCAGAATTTCATAATTTATCTTTGACTTAAGTATCTACCTAATAACCGCTTATTGATAGTCTATTGGTAATACTACCATCAACTATTCAACCTACTAGTAATAACTATTTAATACAATATATGTGAGCAGAGTCCCTCTCGTACCGAGCGACATCGGCGTTCGACTTCGGAGGCAGCCAGCTCTCCTATAGCGCTTACTCGGTCAATTCTCACGACAAGGTTACTAACTAACTACTAATGTGTTGTCTATATATGCTTGTTACGGTGTTCTGAAGGGATACGCAATGTTCATAATCGTCACTGTAAAAGCAAAATTACGTTGCCAAAATATCCTAAAATAGCAGTCCGTGTTATGATATCTATTGCTGTAGGTAATAGAAAATGAAAAAACAATGTACGTTGACGGCGTCTAAATTGGATAAATAGGTAGGTAAAAATTATGGTAAAAAATTGAAAAAAAAAAATACTACAGCTTTTTCTCCAGATGGTTTTTTGGCTTTTACGTAATTTTGCCTGTCCAGTGATGATATAAAAGTGCGAGTAGGCGGATAATTGTATTATTTAATTTTATAACACATTATTTTTTAAATAGTTTTTTTTTTATTCTTATATCGTGTGGGTCGTGAGGTGGATTGCCATTTAATTATTTTGATGTAGAGTTGCGTATCCCTTTGAAAACAATACATGTCCGATCTATGTTTATGTAGCACGTTAATGTTTTATAATTTTACATAAGCTGCACTTGTCAAAGGATAGGTTGCACTAGGTTGCACTATTTATTACCTAGTTAAAAATAAAATGTACAGTCATGAGCAATATCATGTACCTATCCATTTTAGAACCTTGTCGCACTATCATATTTGACATTTAATGAGACTTACGGTTTAATTTGTCAAAAAAGTTAATGTGACATGGTTTCAAAGTGTTTACGTATTAGTACTCGTGACCGTAGCTAGGTACTTACACATTATAGTATGGTGATGGATGCAACAATTTGTGTTGTTGGGGCAACATAGTTATCGAAAACTCTGATTTGTTTATCACTTTTGTAGGTAAGTAGCAATACTTATGTAATTTTTCAAAATTGTGATCTGCAAGAGAAGTGTGTCAGGATCGAAGCAAATGGAATTCTATAGTCTCTGCTTACCCCGGTGGGAAATAGGCGTGAGTTTATGTATGTATGTATGTGATCTGCATCGTAATTTTTAAAGTCAGCAACCTTTTTTTAAGTAAAAAAATGTCTTGTAGGTCTCAACGTAGCCATTCTTATGCCCAAAAACCCCTTTGTAGAAAACCCCTATGCCTTGAGCGTAAACTGGCGGCGCGCTATGATGTAAGTTTTGACGTTTGTCCTGCTCATCAAGTTTAATATTAATTTACAGCTTCTTTAGAAGAACAAATAGCTGTACTTTATTGTGTTCATAAATACAGTCTATGGAATCCCCTTTGCTTTGTTTCTGACACACTTCTCATGCTCCCTCTACATTCATCAATAGTGTTATACACGCGCGCCGGTACAGAGTACATCGCAGTAAACTTCGTATTCGGTCCATTAAGCTGCGTATTAATTTATAACTATAATGGTACTAATTCCTGTAGACACCATATAATTTTATTATAAGTTATATCTGTCATTTTCTTATCCGAAAAGGAAGGGGACGGGTAATTGACAAGCATAAAATTTATAGATCACATGTCAATTTTAAGCAGAAATCTAAAACAACCCTATAAATTTTACATTGGACAATAACTCGACAGAATTATGTTGACAGCACACGTCAAACTGTTTGCATACCAGCGAGATACCTTTTTGATTCGCCCGGGTTATTCATTAATTTACTCATTCTTCCTAAAATTAACAGCTGTCAATCATCCGTCCCTTTTCTTTACGGCAGATATGAAAATGACAGGTATAACTTAAAGTAAAATTAGGAGGTGCCTGCAGGAATTGGCGGAGCAAATTGCTGTACTTTTTATGTCAAAAGCTATGATAGCGTGCCGATAGTTTAAATGTGAATATTTCTTAATTTTTCACCATAAAATTCCCCCGTTTTACCACGACCTGTCTAACTTCTCCCCTACAAATAGGACCTGCGGTCCCCGCGGCGCGCGCGCAACGATGAGATCCGCAACAACAACGCCCCCGGACGACCCAGGTCATCTAGGTCCGCGTCCCCGAGGTCACATGACCTCAGCCTGTGTGGGCGTCCGTTGTCGTTACCAGGTAATTCGCATCATATTATAGTCGGGCATTTTTCTTCTGTGGTGTGGGTTATGAGGTGGATAACCAACCCCGTCAACCCTCCATATATTTATTTTACACATTTATATTTTTATTTGTGTTCAAATATGTATTGAACACACTCAATGCTAAAATCTTATTGTTATCGTGTGCCTAAAGCGTAAGTGCGAGCGAGATGGACAGTCCGCGCTCTCCTTAGTCCTTAACGGCTTAACATGTACCTTTTTACTATGTTCCACCTTAATTTATGTTTGTGACATGCAATAAATGAATATGAATATGAATATGAATGGCTATTCAGACTAAAGTGAGACATAGCGGGGGTGAGGTAAATCTAGCTCGGCGCCGTCAAGAATTGGTGCGGAGCGGAGAGTGTCCGTTCGATATGTAGTGTAGTGTTTACATAAGTACATAAACACATCTTATTTTAATACACGTAGGTATAATTAAATATATAAATAAATATGTAATTATTATTATTATTATCAGTAACACTCAGTGTCCCACTGCAGGTATATGTAATATATTATAAAATACTTGAATCGATATAATCGATTCACATATATATTCTGTCGTCTCGGGCAATGCACTACGCGGTGGCCACAATTAAAAAGTAAACTGTACGGGTATGTACGGGGGTGGAGTGAAGACGTAGTGTGTGGCAACGAGCCGATATTTATTTATATAATTATATTGAGACCAATACACTACATGTTGTATTATTCTTTATTCTATGCCCGAAGTGGCTCTGAAGTGTACTATTGAATAGTAACAATTCTATACGTGTACGTCTATACGCCACAACCAGTGCAGTGTAGTTCCCAGGAATGTTCCCGAAGTAGGAATGTTCTGTAGTAAAATAAAAACTCTTTAATAGTAAGGACACTGGCTCCAAATCAAATTGTTAGATACAAAACTATCCCTTGATCTCTATCTTGATATCTATTCTTTTTCTTTCGGACCGTAATCATGACCATTTTCGACTTGTATTTTTTTCAAAATTGAACCAAAATTTATCTCATTTCAGGCGAAAGTCACCTGCGTACGGCTTTAACCAAGAAGCAGTCTAACCAAAGCGAACGGTTTTCCCTCCTACAGCACCCGCGCCCACTGCGGAGGCCGCACGGAAGCCGACGAGACGAAGACAGCGTCCAACTCGTTCAGGAATACGACAAGTAGGTTTACAATTACGGCTTTATGTCAAAAAGGTCTTACAAATACGACTTCACGTCAAAAATATCTCTAAAGTGCGACTTTATGTCAAAAATATCTCTAAAGTGCGACTTTATGTCAAAAAGATCTCTAAAATACGACTTTACGTCCAAAAGATCTCGAAAGTACGACGTAACATCAAAATGATCTTAAAAAAAATAAGATTTACAGCCATTGCTAAGTCCATAGTATCTTCGAAGATGAAGTTGGTTTAAGCTAAGGTTAGTTGGTTGAAAAGAGTTTTGTTATACTTATGGGTACATCCACAGGTTATAAAATTTCAAGTACTAATGTATAAATTATGAGAAAAAAATAAAAGTTGGAAATAGTGACGGGTTTAGTCGTTAAAAGCGAATAAATAAAATATCTACGTAGAAGGAAAAACGTAGCCATATTGGCAACACCGAAGGCATTGAATCAATAAAAATCTACGTACGTTATCCTCAGTGTTGCAAGCCTTGATGTGTACAACTACCAACTTGTGGCTTCTTGGTGTTATTATTAGGCTTAACTGTCTTCTCTTATGAACGTGCTACGCTACAAAAATAACTAATGCAGGCTGTATGGTCTCAAGATCTTTGCCTGGCTTATAAAAAACAACAACTAATAAAAAGTTTGTAAAATACCGGGAAAAATACGGAGTTCGATGCATTCCTTTTCCTTGCAATTTATCGGGATTAATAAAAATAAGAAGTGACTATTTCAAAAGATCAGTTTAAACAAATTACCTGTATCGTATTAGAAAAAGTTATTATTTAAGTATATAAAATATCGGCATTGTGAATGACAAATGGTAGTTGGTTTAAAAAACGGTTTTTTTTTTAAATCAAATGAGTTTCCTCGTGACACTATTCTGCCTCACAAAGAGCTGCCGAAATGTATAAAGGATTTAGAAATGTTTAATGGCGAGGGATAAAAATAAACATTTTAATAAATAATACAAAAATATCAGCTAAAGCACGTCCAATAAACAAACTTGAACGTAGAAAATTTAAGTTTTCTCGTAACGTCAAATGAAAAACTCAAAATTCCTATAAATGCTCACTTTTGTAGTTTAGTCGTCCCTAAAATTCCTAACCTAATGTAGATATAATAGTGCCGATTCAAGCAGACTGAACTTAATTTTATTTTAGTCTGATAGCTCTAAAAATATTGTCATCCTTCACTTACAAATTACAATACGTGTAAGAAAACGTACGATACGTGTGAGTTTTGTTCTGTCTTTAGTTAAAATTAAGTTGGTGGTTGTCCGAATCGGCACATAATATAGTGCCGATTATGGCAGGAGAAACTTAATTTTATTAAATAGTGCAAGACGGAGATAAATATTGTTTTAGAACTATCAAACTAAATTAAAATTGAGTTTGTGTCTGCAAAAATACTTAGATTGAAGTAGAAAAGGGAATATATATTATTATTTTATATATTTGATATTTATGCTAATGGTTTGTAGGAGCAATGAACAAAAAAAAATTTGACATGATTCTTGTAGATTTTTTTTTCATTGCCTCAGATGGCATTAACTCTCAGAACAATAACTAAAGCATAGAAGGAAGGCTAAAATAAGAATTCAGAAACTATAAACCGGCTCTCTTCTAGCTTACGACACAAACTATGAGTGAGAAAAGGACAAATGATTCGCTCTTTGCTTCATTTTTTTCCGAGGTTGTCACAACATGAAATGTCATTTGGACCTATTGGACTCATTTTAACTCGGCCAAATAAATAATAACATAACATAAGAAGATTTTACTTATATTTACCGAACTATTTGACACGGTCGCATGAACGTTGTTTACGAGTGTCTTGTGTTCAGATTGTTTTAAGTGATAATTTAACAATATTTTTCCAAATAAATGGAAAGAAACTTTTATTTATATCAAATAATTGAGTGTCTCGACTCTGTGACATTATGTCTTGTGTGGTATGGGGCTGCAGCTCACATTCAGGAAGAAAAGAAAATAGCCAACAACTTCTGTCGTTTCATCGGTAAGTTTTTTGTAATTTTCTAGTGAAATGTGAACTGCTGAACAATTTTAGGAAAGTAATATGTTTTGCTGAATAGATTTGTAGCATAAAATATTTGAGATATCCATTATATTATACGTTTTATCGATGAATACGGAATTGATTTGAGGTTATGTTGATTGTCCATAGTGATGTACTAAAATTATCGATACTTTTAATTTTTAGATTTCCTGTAGACGATAACAAAGAGAAAGAATGGATAATTCGCATTAATAGACGAAATTGGATTCCAAATAAGTACAGCCGTATTTGCTCGAAACATTTTACTGCGGATTCATTTATGTGTGTTCCTAATTCGAAGTGGAGACGTCTTCGAGACGATGCTATTCCTACATTGAACATTATAGATCAGACAGATGAAATGGTAATTACGGCCGAGCACCACACACCCGAAGTCTCGACGGCAAAAAGGACAAAATTGTGGGTCCGCGTTAAATTCCCATATTTCGCCAGTTTTTGGCTAGCGGCCCACTCGGCAGCCGGCCCTGCGGTTCGAGTAGTACGGGGCAGGTGCGTTGCTGCAAACCTGCAAGCGCAGGTCGCGTCCCACAATAAAGCACGCCCCCTCTCCTAGGGTATGAGCGTGAGCCGATCGGGCCTCTTACCGTCTGTGCGGCTTAGACCCGGCGGTTCCAATTTGCACGGCACGTCGATCTACACCAGTGCACGGCGGATGACATCATAAATAAATTCGAATATTACAAAATACTTAACGATAACAGTTGGCTATTTTCTTTCCTTCCTGAATGTGAGCTGCAGCTCCAAACTAATATAAACCAGACAATATAATCCAAAAATGGTTAGATACTTACCTATCAGAGACAGAGTCTCCTTTCATCAAGAAGAAGATAATTGCATCCTACAAAAAGAAATCTTGTAAAAAAAAAAATTATCGACATTAATTGTAAGTAAATTTAATTTTATCGACATATTACTAAAGTGAAACCCAACAATGCAATGAAAAACTTGTGACAACCTACGAAATTACGAAACAATTTTTGTATATCAGTCTTTGTCTAACATTACGCCGGTTCCGTAAGATAAAGTAGAGCAGAATTATAGAGTTCTGTTGCTATTTTAGCCTTCCTTCTATGCTTTAGTTATTGTTCTGAGCATTAACTACTTGGCCGGACAAATAGGAAGCTGTTCATGTAACCATACTGTAATTAAATATCTCCCTTTTTGCATTAATCTAAGGTAAATATATCTAGTTATTCTTAGGTATAGTTTAGTGTAAATTGTTAAAATGTTCAGCTTAATAGTTTGGAACAAATAAATAGTTCACTTAGTATAAGGCGAGGGAACGTTACTTCAAAAGAATAGAAAATTAAAAGTATTCTAGTTAGACAATCAAAAGTGTATTTCATTTTTCATTGGTTATTGTATTATAAAATGATTTACGATATTATTTGAGAAATATATCCTCGATTCAGGTAGTTGCTAACTATGCACTAGTGCCGACTCTGTCGGACAAAACTCAATTTACTCAGACAGTTCTAGAAATAGTGCTGTCCTTCACTTACGAGGAGCGCGAGACAGAGATAAAGCTAGTTTTAGAAGTAACAACTAAATAATTAATTTGATGTCTATGCCTATTGATGTCAGCAACGCAGACGTAATTTGATTTTGACATTTCTAAAAATAATCAATGATTGTCAAATTTGTTTTCGAATTCATATTTGAATTATGACGTGCTCAGCGGTGAAGGAAAACATTGTGAGGCAACCCACATTCCCGAGAAATGCATTTTCGGAGGTATGTGACCTAACCTGTAAAAAACCGGACCTGTCAAATTTTCAGGTTAAGTAAGCGGACCCAGTGATAAACGGGATAATGCTAGGGAGATGATGATTTCTAAAAATATGGTCCTTCATTGAAGCCCACGCGGACACTAAACAAAACTCTGATTCTTACTCGTGTGCCGCCTTACCGTGTACAGTCATGCATAAGCAATATAATGTACCCACTTTAGGACTCTGTCGCACTAACATATTTGACATTTAGTGAGACTTACAGTTCAATTTGTCAAAAAGTTAATGTGACATAGTACCAAAGTGTATACATATTAATGTTCGTGACCGTACATACGTAAAAACCCAGAAAAAAAAAACTTTAAACATCAGAATCGAGTGATGTAAAAAAACAATCAGTTGCGGTGTAAATAATGTACCTACATACATATTAAATAGCTTGACGATGTACTATTGAATGACTTATTATAAGCAAGATAAACCCCATTCGATTGCAGGCTACTTTCAGCTTAAAAATTATGAACTATACAGCATAGTAATTGAATAAGTTTTACTGATTAAATCTAGGATAAGTTAGCAGAAAGTGTATATTTAAAACCATTAAATATTTTACTTACTACGGTACCTACATATCTACATGTTCCGGAATAGATAATTGTTATTTGTCGACAACGAACATTCGGTAAATCAAATCATCAAAATTGTTGACGTCAAAAATCATTTCATCTTTGAAAATGACCATTAGATACACACGATACACCGTAAATACACACGTCACATGTCGCATGCGTCGGTAACTACATCATTATCAAGTGTATTATAACCTAACAAATGTTTTTTACTACATCCGCCACTTCATACATACTTACCACACTTTCCTATCCTTTTCTGTCACTCAGAACTGTCATCTGTTAGAGCGAGATAAAGAGGGGGAGTGCGACCCTCAGAACAATAACTAAAGCATAGAAGGAAGGCTAAAATAAGAATTCAGAAACTATAAACCGGCTCTCTTCTAGCTTACGACACAAACTATGAGTGAGAAAAGGACAAATGATTCGCTCTGTGCTTCATTTTTTCCGAGGTTGTCACAACATGAAATGTCATTTGGACCTATTGGACTCATTTTAATTCGGCCAAATAAATAATAACATAACTTAAGAGGATTTTACTTATATTTACCGAACTATTTGACACGGTCGCGTGAACGTTGTTTACGAGTGTCTTGTGTTCAGATTGTTTTAAGTGATAATTTAACAATATTTTTCCAAATAAATGGAAAGAATCTTTTATTTCTATCAAATAATTGAGTGTCTCGACTCTGTGACATTATGTCTTGTGTGGTATGGGGCTGCAGCTCACATTCAGGAAGAAAAGAAAATAGCCAACAACTTCTGTCGTTTCATCGGTAAGTTTTTTGTAATTTTCTAGTGAAATGTGAACTGCTGAACAATTTTAGGAAAGTAATATGTTTTGCTGAATAGATTTGTAGCATAAAATATTTGAGATATCCATTATATTATACGTTTTATCGATGAATACGGAATTGATTTGAGGTTATGTTGATTGTCCATAGTGATGTACTAAAATTATCGATACTTTTAATTTTTAGATTTCCTGTAGACGATAACAAAGAGAAAGAATGGATAATTCGCATTAATAGACGAAATTGGATTCCAAATAAGTACAGCCGTATTTGCTCGAAACATTTTACTGCGGATTCATTTATGTGTGTTCCTAATTCGAAGTGGAGACGTCTTTGAGACGATGCTATTCCTACATTGAACATTATAGATCAGACAGATGAAATGGTAATTACGGCCAAGCACCACACACCCGAAGTCTCGACGGCAAAAGGGACAAAATTGTGGGTCCGCGTTAAATTCCCATATTTCGCCAGTTTTTGGCTAGCGGCCCGCTCGGCAGCCGGCCCTGCGGTTCGAGTAGTACGGGGCAGGTGCGTTGCTGCAAACCTGCAAGCGCAGGTCGCGTCCCACAATAAAGCACGCCCCCTCTCCTAGGGTATGAGCGTGAGCCGATCGGGCCTCTTACCGTCTGTGCGGCTTAGACCCGGCGGTTCCAATTTGCACGGCACGTCGGTCGACAACAGTGCACGGCGGATGACATCATAAATAAATTCGAATATTACAAAATACTTACCGATGAAACGATAACAGTTGGCTATTTTCTTTCCTTCCTGAATGTGAGCTGCAGCTCCAAACTAATATAAACCAGACAATATAATCCAAAAATGGTTAGATATTTACCTATCAGAGACAGAGTCTCCTTTCATCAAGAAGAAGATAATTGCATCCTACAAAAAGAAATCTTGTAAAAAAAAATTATCGACATTAATTGTAAGTAAATTTAATTTTATCGACATATTACTAAAGTGAAACCCAACAATGCAATGAAAAACTTGTGACAACCTACGAAATTACGAAACAATTTTTGTATATGCGTCTTTGTCTAACATTACGCCGGTTCCGTAAGATAAAGTAGAGCAGAATTATAGAGTTCTGTTGCTATTTTAGCCTTCCTTCTATGCTTTAGTTATTGTTCTGAGGTGCGACCGCACTCCGACTGCCTCCCCAGCGTATGATGGAACCATGACAGAACTAGTGATGTTCCGAATATCCGTATCCATATCCGCGGATATCCAAGATAAAGAAAAATCCGTATCCGTATCCGTTACTTTTCACGCGGATCTTTTACAGATTTTTTTTCAGGTGATTAAGTAGAATTATTAAATAAAAAACTATAAAATTCCATTCAGGTTGCTTTTATTTCTTAAAATCAAATATTTGGCACCTTTATATTGCAAACATTTAGATAGATAGATCTTTATAATGAAACCAAGATAAAATATCACTTTTATAACAATGAAATAATTAAAACTTTAATCTTTTTTTTTAGAAAATAAAGATCCGTATCCGCGGATCTTTACACTAAATATCCGTATTCAGATCAGTATCCGCGGATATACATTTTTAACGATCCGGCACATCACTAGACAGAACTGAGTGACAGAAAAGGATAGAACTATAGGAAAGTAATATCGTGTGAAGCCAAAACACTGTATAATGTATAAAATTGCCATAGCATTAAATACCTTATTGTTAGTAAAATAGTTGCTTATGAAAAAAAACTTTTTGGCTTTACATTATGATAGCGATGCGGTGCGGACATAATTATGACCGGCCAAGTTAATGCCAATAAGTCAAATGAAAAAATAAAAATAAAATGGATAAAAAAAAATATTATAATTATGGATATTAATCTGAAATAAATAATTTAAATTTGAAAAAAAGTTGCGGACGAATGTATGTAGTTCAACCCTAAATTATCTTCTGCTAATTTATACTAGATCCATTTCAGTTTTATTCGAATTATAGGGTAGTACAGCACTGAGGTAATATGGGCCAAAATATCGCGCATTATAGTTAAATAATAGTATATAAATATTGTAAGAAAATATTGAGATTGAGATAATTACGATTCTGTTTTCACATTTGGCTATCAATTTATGTCTATGTCGTGGCCTGGTCTTAGAATTGATCATTTCATGATGAGCTCGATCATTCGTGGCCACATCATGATGTAGTTTGGCCAGATCAATGAACACAAAACATTTAACGATATGAGCAACAAATGCATGATTACTTCATAATACGGCCAAACGTTGGCAATCATATCGTAAAATTAGTAACATTATCCACCGGTAGTGGAGCTGGTGTCGATTATATTTAAAACTTGATTGATATTATAGTCGATGAATCAATGTAATTGAACATTTTTCCCTTATTGATAGTATCGATTAGGTAAATTATTTTGAACTAAGATATTAATGACTATTCGCATTATTTACACCACATAGGATGGACACCGCCTACATTAGCGATATGGCCAAACGTTGATTGAAATATCATTAAACGTCGTTTCAAATATATGGCCAACTTAAGTTGGCTATTTCATGAAATATGACCATTTCATGATATGGTCGAACACATCATGAAATGATCAATTCTAAGATCTGGCCACGACATTTTATTTATTTATTTATTTACCAAAACTTAAAACTATCATTACAGGACCATCCTAATCCGATAGTACAGCACTTATATCTACTTATGACAAATAACACAATACATACAAGGTAGCTTTTTCAAATTCGCTCAGACTACAAACAAATAAGTCGATCCTGGTTGCAACCTCATTGAGTGTGTGCAGTGCGCGGATTAAAGGCAATTTGACATCTATACCTGTACCCATTGTACTTACTTCCAAAGTAAAGTTTGATGGTTCCAAGGATTGTTTTAGATATAGAATGCACTTAGATAAAGAATAAAGAACGCGAAACGTCATAAAACGAAACACTTTTGAAAAGTGTAATGTTGCTGTAGGATCGCTGAAATTGAATTTTAGCCAGACTTTAGTCTTCGAATTTTATTTCGTAATTAGTGAATAATAACATTTTGCCATGTTTATTGTATTACAGTTTAATATGTTACCTTCCATTGCTGTAGATTGTAATTTTAGCGAATGTATTTTTTATGCCATGTACAAGTTTTTTAATCTCTCTTAATTTGCAGACAGCTTGGTGCTGATTCCGGTACACACCATTTAAATTTATTTTAAGTTATACCTGTCATTTTCTTTTCCGCCTAAAAGGAAAGGGACGGGTGATCGACAGGCATAAAATTTATGGAACACACGAGCGAGATGCCTATTTTATTTGCCCGGGTTCTTTCATTTTAAACTTAACAGTTGTCAATCACCCGTCTCTTTCCTTTTCGGCAAATAAGAAAATGAAGGATATAACTTAAAATAAAATTAAGAGGTGTTTACAGCAATCGGGGCCACTTACCAAATAATGAATTCTTATATAATTTTACTGTTGCTATTTTTTATTATTAAAACCATGTTCGGTGCTCATATATTCGAGCTTATAATAATTATCGTGTTATGTCATAACATCTTTGTTTTAAGGGCTTAATTGATTAAGTATAATAATGACGGATTATATAATGCAGTTTGGTAAAAGAATAGAAATCATCTTTAGATATTTTTATTCACTTGGCAACTTCTTCCTGCAGCCAATGTAAATTTTGAGAATTTGAATTTTGAACTTTTTTTTGATTTTTTTTTGTTTTTTTTTGTTTTGTGAGGTAAATTTTCAAATTTGTACAGCGCCTTTTTTTTTTGGGGGAACGTGGCCTGGAAAGTCCCTCATTAGCGTGTCACCAAAGAGATTTTAAGTCCAGTTTCAATATGTATTACATTAAATGTTGCCAGTTGCTAAAAAAATGCAACTTATTTTCTTTCTATTCTTTTGTCAAACTATACCCAATGCCCTTGAAATATAAGATTTGTGTAATTTTTGTTGATTTTATTGAAAAAAAAAATGTTTTGTTGACATTCCAAATACTCATTTTAGTGTAAGAAGTCAATTGAGTATTGAATATTGTGTATTGTGTCAAATTTGCCGTGTTGTAGTTGGTGCCATTTATGTACTTATCCAGTTGTTAATATAGTCGAGATCTACAGCCATTGTCATTAGATTCATACATACAAAAATATAAGTATTCATATTTATCATTTATCACCTTTACATACCTAAATTGCATGAAAGCGATTGTTTACCACTTCACCACTAGGGCTAATATGCGCAACATGATAAAATTATCGATCAATTCAATAAATTTCGTCGAAATCGATAAGTTTGTTTTTCCCTTTAACATGCGTGTCACGTGATTTTGTTCGTATTTTGACAACACAACATGACTTATTTGGGTTCACATATTAGCACCAATCGACAAAACTACATAATTATATCGTGACAATCGATGAAATGACCGTGACAATTTTTTATCATGTCACGCATGTTAGCCTTACAGGATCGTGTAGTCTAATAGCAAATTGGTAGGCTCTTACCAGGGTAACGGATCTCGAACGAGTTGGTGGGGCGTAATCATTGTAGCCACGATCTCGAGCGAGTTGGTGGGGCGTAACCATGGTAACTACGAACCGAGCTGAAGTTTTTCTGCATTTTCATTGGTCGAATATCACGTCACGTGACTGAAGTGATGTGAGTAACAGTATGAACCTTGTGACAGTGAAAAAATGAAGATTTATAGGATTTTTTGGTACGTCGACATTATCATAAGTAATGGTGCATCCTTAGCGGTTGTAATAAGGGTAGTTCTTCGAACACCGGAAGCCTAAATCATTACCGTGAACACCAATACCAGCTCGGTGAAGTGTGGGTACTTGGTTCTTCTTGCGATGGATGTACAATCAAAAAGAAAAAGTGCAGTCACTGATCCCAGTGAATTATTATCTCTGACCCATTGGGATGTGGTCGTGAGCGTATGTTGTGTTTGGTTCACGTGAACGCAAGAGAATCCTACAATCTTTTGTCTTTTTAAATATCTAGTTAGAACTTGTGTATGTCGCCAACATACTAGACCAAAGATACTAGGATATTATTGAGTTATTTTATTGGTAATGAAATTGGCCACCGGTATTCGAAGGTCTACCCGCAAATGTATAATGAAGAATAATGAAGATAAACACTAGCAGCTCAAATGTAGGCGGGAGCACTGTTGAGTGGTCCTTTTGAACAGTTCCCCATACTGATAAATTGCTATAAAATGTGGAGCAACGTGGAATGTATCCCGTCTGAAGAATGAGCTACGAAAAAAAAATAGCAGCCAGTTGGAAAAGGCAGTTTGAATATATTGTTTTCTAAGTTTTCTACTTTCCGATCTTCAGGGAATAAATATAACACTATGATTTTGCAGTTAAACGCTGCGCAAAGGGTTATAGTGTAAAAATGTAACAAAAACAATGTGTGTTTACTGAAATAGTATGGGAAACTGTCAAAATTTAAGAACACTCAACAGTAGCGACACCTGATGGGAGAAATAGGTAGTTTTTATCCTCATATGGAGATGGAGAACACCAGCGCCCTCTGTCAATGTTATCGTGGTACCACAAGATCCTTGTCGACCTTAAGATCTCGACTGTACCTGAATATAACCAAAGAGTAGCCAATGTTTTCTGTATTTCATTGTATACAATCAATTCGAATAGTATAATGTTCTGGTTATTCGCTGGTCGATTCCAGATTACGTCAGTAAAGTATAAATAAAGAAATATTTGATTCGAATTTCGTGTTTCATTTATTTTGTTTGATTTTTCCTTGTATTTATTAATACAATTAGGGGTGGAGGGGAGCCCTGTGCTCAGCTGTGGGACGTAGGGTGAGTAAATGTGTTATTGACCGTAACGCATACTGAGGGGTTGATACAGTCAAATATAACAGTTAATAGCACCGTTATCAGCCTCATTGTGCGTGATAGCCGCTTATTACACAACCAAGTTAAAACAAAAGTTGCTTACTACGGGTAACGTTAGTACAAAACGCAGGCTATGACGTCAAAAAACGAAAATAATGAAATGAGGGTAGTCTCACCGACCACATTAGTCAAATTTCATTAGTCAACTGTTGTTGGCGTAACTCACGTAACTTTTTTTCGCCTGTTGTTTTTATTTCTTATATTGTCAAATATTCAATAAATTCAGCATGGAATTTTTTGCGATATATGTATGTACTCAAAACACAAGGGATGGTAGTTATGTCAAAGAGTAAGTCTGGCAATTCAGAGAGGCCAGACGCACTGGATGAGGTGTTTTATTTGAAAGGACGTGTTTATACGAGTGTTGTTTTAAATTTAGGTACTTAATATACCTAGATATTTAAAAATATATTTTTGAACTTTACGTAAAAATCGTACCTCCTAAAATATAATAAGACGGACACTTATAGGATTAATTTCGGAAATTAAACGACAAAAGATTTTTATTTATAATTTTATTAAATTAATTCTATAACTTTTTTACATATAGTAAATTATATGTGCCACGTTTCGTCAATTACATTGAATAATGCTGCCTAGTCACATCGGCAGTAGTCACAAAGTACCTAATGTATGCCTCTACTCTCAGACAACGAATGACTGCTTGCCGATACAGTTCACATTCATCATTCGAAGCCCTCTCCACTCGATTATTAGACGATGTTTTACTGTATATTCAGTTCTTGACACTAATTCGAAGTTTGAAAGTAAACATTCTTTGTTAGTTGGTCAAGAGCTTCGTCCAGGGGGTCTAAGGCCACATTGAAGCAATTCATTTTAAAAAGCATTATTATGTATAATATAACAAATGTTAAGTAGCAATATTGCTTTATTAGGTGAATTGCTTCAGTGTGGGTTTTTTAACCTCCCCCCCCATAATCAAGTGAATACAGCTCCGAGGTCGGCGTGTTCGCACAGTCGGCCGGCGTCCCTCGCCGCCCCGCCCGCAACTTGGTCCAAGAATATATTTATGAAATAATTTGTATAAAAATTTTGGCTCCAATATTTACAACTGATATTTTTACATTGCCGGACTAATATTTTTACAGTGACTAAGTTGTTTAACGGGCGTGGGGCGGCGAACGCTGCCGACAAGGGACTATTTATTGCGATTTCATTTTTCTAATAACACATTTTCTTATCTAATGTGCGCGCGTACATCGCGACGCACTATCTAGGAGTACCCTATCGTTACAGTGAGCCTGTGTTAGTACACAGTGCGCAGGTTCTACGGAGACAGTCGGAAGATGGCAACTAAAAGTCACTGTAGCAATAGGGTACCAAGGAAGAGACAACATCGAAGGCAGAGATGACTGGTTGGCCACTACTATTGCCCGCGCGCTACATTACACTAGTTTCGTACTCTGACGATACCTGTCCCTGTTTCGTGTTTTAAAATTAACATTTAGAATTAACACTCAAGTAGGGGCTTATACAGAATTTGTACTCTTGTTGCGTCCCGTCGCCGCTCGCACCCGTCGTACTCTACGCAAAGCAACTGCGTGATGAAGGTACGGTCATTTGTGGCGCGTAGGTAGAACTTAATAGAAAATCAGGATGTAAGTAGCATAATACTCGAGAACAAACCAGTTTTAGCGGTATAAACGTACTCTTGGAAAAAAACGTGCGGGTTTAACAGCATCTGGCCGCGACGCATCGCACTTTCCTATGCCTCTATCTTTTTCTGTTACTCAGAGCCGTCAGTCGCTAGAGTGGGATAAAGAATGGGAGTCCGACCGCGTGGATTATCTCGCTCTAACAAATGACTGTTCTGAATGACAGAAGAGAATAGGAGCGTAGGAAACTGCCATGCGATACGGCCAGGGGCCTGTTTAAAAAACTTACAATTGTAAATTGCAACACAATTTGATGTTCATTACCTGGCTAATATGAAACTGCAAAATATTCGTGATCACACACTCCGCAATGTACATCAAATTGTCATTGTAATTTACAATTGTAAGTTTTATTAAACAGGCCCCTGGTCGTATCGCATGGCAGTTTCCTACGCTCCTATTCTCTTCTGTCATTCAGAACAGTCATTTGTTAGAACGAGATAATCCACGCGGTTCAACCCTTATCAGTCGCCCCGTTCGTAAACGTACACATTTCGGGGCGATTTTGAACTACCTACATTATTATTATCAACATTTTTGTTCAGCGAGTAGAATTACAGAAAAACTGGATCATTCCGCGTACATTCACTAGGTATTTTAGTAACATGGGAAAAACATTTCTAACTACGCGCCCGTTCGATATCTTAACAATAAAATCCCATAACAAACGGAGTATTAATAACGCAGGCAGGTTGAGTGAAGCAAAAGTCAAAACACTGGTACGATTTAACTATTATCGATAAGCACTTTTAAATAATAAATAAAAATTTGTTGTACATAAATAATTTTCGAATAAATAAGTTTTTTTTTTGACATAGTCGAGGCAGGATTTGACAGAGGCGCATAGTCCAGAGCGTTCGTAAGCTGACGATAACATCGGGCACTGCCCTAGAGCTGGTCGGGACATTCGCTTTTCCCTTTAAAGATCTTTAATGTCACTTTATTTATTCACTTTTTGTATTCTAGTGACTTCTAATAACAACATTTTTAACTTACTTCTTTTAAAGAAGAACTTACTTGACAATTTAAATTTTAAAAGGGAGTGGACGGTTCGGTGCTAACTTTAGCCGTCCTAAAGCGAGATCCAGACCAGCGGTAGGGGCTGTTTCGAGTATGGAGTGAGGCGCCCACGACGGAACCACGGCTGTGCCGTAACCGATCACGCATCCATTACTTAAGAGATCAGACTGTCATTTCTAAAACAAACATTATACTTACAAATGATAATACGTTACAACTATCCTTATCATAACATCCATACCTAAAACAATTTACAATAATATTTTATGCGTACAACGACTGACATTTTACCATAAACCAGTTGAATCCCAGGCGTCTCTATTAACTTGTAGGAAGCAATATTTCAAATGACCTAAATATCAATAAGTATTTGAGAAAATGACTAAGGTTCTTTGTTGATTTCTTAAATATTGCTAAAATTAATACAATCGCCTGTTAAATGACTGGTAGATGATAAAATTTCACTCGTTATGTTAGAAAAATTAAAACATTGAGAAGGGCCGCTTTAGGAGTGAGATTTGATTGAAGGCCCGTGGTCGGTATTGCCATAGTTGAAAATATAATACAAACTGACGCGTTTTATGATGTTACATTCTGTCGTACATGTATCTTAAAAAAAAAGAATACGGTTATAACCGCGTACATTATATACAGGGTGTTAGTGACATCGTAACGAATACTAAGGGGGATGATTCAGACCATGATTCTGAGTTGATATCAAGTGGAATTTCCTGTCGGAAAATTCATGAAATGTTTTGTGATTTTTTTTTATTATTTTCAGTTCCATACTTTTGCGACGGAAAATTCCACTTGACATTAACTTAAAATCATGGCCTGAATCATCCCTCAAAGTTTTCGTTACGACGTCACTGACACCCTGTGTAACAGTACCATTGCATCATGCTTTTTAGATTCTTTAAATTAAGTTACAATAATGCTGAATTGGCGAAGAAACTTAATTTTGATTTAGTTTAACTGTTTTAAAAATAGTGCTGTCCTTTACTTACGATACGTGTAAGAAAGAGATGTAGCTAGTGGCCTAAAGGTCTATGTCATCAGGCCAAAAATTCCGAAAAAAAAGATGTAGCTAGTTTTGTGACTGGGTAACTAAATTAAAACTAAGTTTTCACTCTCAGAATCGACACTAATAATACACTATAACGTAATATAATGCATTTAATCCTCCGTTCATACAAGGTATAGTAAGCATGGCATGGTTATCGTTCCGTTACATTATTTTTGGTAAAATTCCACATAAATAATAAAACCAGGATAGTAATTTATCATTCAGCTTGTTTATTACTAAAGATGGAAACCATCAGTAAAATATTTATGGCATTTCTATCCATTACTTATAAGTAAATTATACAATAATCCTATTCTAAAAAACTTATTCTAGCATTAGAAAATTTGATCATACGTTATAAAGATGAAAAAATATGATCAAAAATTTTAACACTACAGAGAGAATTTAGAATTGGTTATTTTTTTTTACTTTTAATGTGACTATTAAAATACCTTTTCTATGATGGAGTTTAGCTGCGTAAAAAAAATATTGGGCGACATCAAAAACAAGTAGCAATGACAAATTACTGTAATGGGCGTGTGACAATGAAGTGAGATCATTAACATTCAATATAATACTTAACAATACGATGGGTTAGTCAGTGATGTTGGGCTCGGCACATATTTACTGCTGCTGTAAACCCGTAATTAAAAAAAAAAAAACAAAAGAATATTAATCATAATATAACATGACATGATAGAGGTAGTAGGTGTAAAAGAAAAGTCAAAAAAAACTTTTTTAAAACATATTATACCTGGTTTTTACCGCGTTAAATCAGGTATATGAGACTCCCGAGATTTAACGCGGTAAAAAGCTGGTATTAATGTGTTTTAATTATGTTAATAACCGCGTAAACCTCAAAAACATTTTTAATAAAAAAAACCTTTTTTTATTTTTTACCTAAAATTAAGAGCTAGTTTCTTCAACAAGTCAACAAATTCATGTTGTTTGCTACATTCGATTTATACTCATGTATTTTTTTTTTAATATAGGGTTAACTGCAGAGCTTATAATGTGCCGTCAATAACAAAATACGAGAGTCGTGTCAGAAGCAATCTATGTGAATATTACCTAATAATTATCTCATAGCCCCAAAAATATAGTTAGTACCTATCCGTATTGATGGAAAATTCTGTTAAAAATGTACTAAAATTATATTTTTTTTGGTGGGCCTTGTTTTGTGTGAACCCGAAAATAGAAAATGTTCGTAACAGCACGATTGTCCGCCTAACATCCACATCTAAGACTATTTGATTAATTTATACAAGAAAAATAATTATATACAAAATATAAAATTGATATTTATCTATACAACATTCGCTACACGATAGCAACATCATTTTTGTGAAAATAAATAACAGTAAGTACCTAGAGAGTTTCCAAAACACATTTCCAAATACAGCACAATTTATATTCAAGCATTTCCGATAGGAAGATCAATAATAAAATTAAAAAAAAAATAACATGATTTTAATAAATAGATGACAATACAAAATCTAGGGGCTTGAGAGATGCATGTGATTTGTACGATATATCCGATAAGGGACTTTCCAGGTTACGTTTCTCAAAAACATCAGATGGCGCTGTACAGTTTTTCATTCGTTTAACCTTCTAATTTCATGCATATGTCTATATGCATCTTTTATCTTTGTTTTTGGGTATAAATTATGACCCTTTTTATTGCATTTATCTTTATAAAGATTTACATAATGTAATCCAAATATCAAGCGACAATATTTTTTATGTATGCTTCTGCTATTACATTGTATTTTGGAATAATTATGTACCCGAGTAATGAGAGGTAATTATCACGATAAAGCTATACAATTCCATCTAATTGTTTTTGGTGAATGTAGCCTGGAAAGTCCCTTATCGGCATACACCCCGAAAGTATGTATTAGGTCATTTGTAACAAAAGCTCTTAGAGAAAGAATGCTGCAAATATTGATAGTCGATTTTTCACATTGAACAAAGAAAACAGATTTTAACCTGCTTATTTCGCTAGATTTGTGTGACAAAATGGACGTTGGAAAAATAAATGATCTATTGTATTAAACAAGAAAAGTAACAGTAAAAAATCGAGTTATCAAAGCGCATAGTTCTTAAAATAATGAAATTACAGTGAATAGAATATGCATACAGAATTTGGTAGTGTCACACACTGTGGAATAGAATGCCGTCACGAAAATGGAATATTAAGTAGTCGGCGTACAGAAATATATACTTAATAATAATTAGATATTGCAACGGATCATACGAGCCACGCTCAAGAAAGAAAATATAACTCATCTGTAATTGAAAAATAAACTTTGAATATATTTTTTTGGCAATTTTGTACTCGGTGATGGGGTAGAGTGAATGTGTGCCCTGTACCCTCACGAAGGCGCAGCAAGCTGAACAACATAGCAGCTTGAGAAGAAACGATAAGAGAATGACACGGTAAGCACTCGTCAGGTAGAGAGTACATTGGTGATTCGTTTTACATAAAACCCCCCCTCCTTTATGTAAAACATGGGTGCCATTTCGTACTTGTGTGCGGCGCGGGCGCAGTGGCGGCGAGGCCGCTCAGTCACGGAAACAACTTGCCTTAGTAAATGTATCAACAAAATGTTCTACGATTGTTTACTTTACGAACTTAACGCTCGGCGGGGCCCGCCAGCGCACGCGCCGCGCTCCAACCACCTGGAAAGCAAGGGAAACACGTTAGTAGTAAGTAAGTATATAAGAATACTTAAAAGTTGGGTAAGTACCTAGTTTACTATCTAGAGTTTAAAATAAGGAACAGGAGACAGGAATTGACAACTAACTCCATGGTGTTGAAAACCCTTTAGTACAAGAAATATATGTCAATAACAGATGTTAATGGAATTGTAATAAAGTTTCAATACATTTCATCGAAATTGGCATGTAATTTTATCTCATAATCATAAATTTAATACGAGTGGACAAGGTCTATTTTGCAGGTATTAGAGCACTCGACCTGATTACTCCGAGAAAACTGGTATAGTGTAAACCCGGCTTAACTCATAAAACAGTGGATACAGTACTCACCTAGACCCTCGTGGAGCGATGCGCGCGGCGCGGGCGGGCGGTGGCTGGCGCCGGCGCAGGCGCAGGCGAGCGAGCCCGCGTGCGACGCGCCGCCACGCCCACGCCGCTGTCGGCGCTGTGGCCCGACACCAGCGACTCGCTGTCGCTCTGGTTTGACGTGTACCCAATTACGTCCACCTCATCTGGAAAGAGAAGATATATTTTTAAATGAGTAAAATTAATAAATATTTAAATAAAATAAATAAGACTTAAATGGCTTCCAATTAGACTGCGGCGGGATGAGCATGTCTTGGTTCTGCTCTATAATGTGCTGTATGACCCCCGTTCCACTCCCTACTTAAAAGAACGTTTCCAGTTCCTAGGTAGCGACTGTTCTCGTGAACTTCGTTCGCGGACGGACAATGTGCTGAAGGCTCCTTTCTCAAGGTCTGGATACTACAAAGATTCCTTTACCGTAAAGTCCACGCACTTGTGGAATGATTTGCCTGCTGATATCAGGCATTCGAAGTCATTAGCTATATTCAAAACTAAACTTCACCATTTTTGCTTGGCTAAATCATTTATTTATTTATTTGTACACAATGAAACAGACATAAGAAACATACAAAGAAAACAGATAGTACAGGCAAGCTTATCTCTAAACAAAGAGATTTCTTCCAGCTGACCTACGTGACAAGAGAGACTTTCAACGTATAATATTATATAGATAGACATACATACGCGTACAAATTATTTAGATATTACTTATACTAATATTAGACACAATATTAACCTAAACCTACAAACCACATTTAAATAAATTATAATATAATATATATTTCATAGATATATAAACATATTATATACTTTCTATATTGGTTTATAAAAAATACACACTATATACAATATATATATATATATACCTAAATAAATAAGTAAACGCAAACAAATACGACTAATGCAACTCAAGCAAGACTCAAATAATAATCCTTCAAGTTCCTTTTAAAACTACCAACCGTGTCACATTCCCGAGTGACCCTGGGTAGCGCGTTCCACAGTTTGACGGCCTGCACGGTAAAAGAGTCACCGTACATTTGCGTAGAATAGGGGGGAGTTTTCAGGTGCAAGTTGTAAAGGGGACGGTGAGTGCGACCAGATGAGGCGAAATACGTGAAACGCTCCCGCAGGTATCGTGGCGATGAGGGATTATTTAAAACATTGAAAAGAAGAACAAGTATATGATATCGCCGTCGATACCTAATCGGGAGCCATCTCAACTGTTTTCTGTGTTCCGAAACATGATCATACTTGCGAAGGCCAAAAATAAAGCGAATACACAGATTCTGAAGCCTCTCAAGCTTATTGACAAGCTCCTCAGTGGCGTCAAGAAAACAGGAGTCCGCGTAATCAGCTATAGGGAGCATGAGGGATTGAGCCAGAGAGATTTTAGTCTTAAGGGGAAGAAAACTCTGAAGACGCTTCAGTGAGTGGAATGCAGCATGCATTTTTCTGCTAACCTGATTAATGTGAGAGGTCCACGACATATTGCAATCCAGCAGCAGACCAAGATTTTTTACCGACTCTGCGTATTGCAGTGGTGCACCATCAAAAATGACAGGTGGTAAATTAATATTGCGAAGACGCTTGTACATAGGTCGGCTACCAATAATTATGACCTGTGATTTAGCCGGATTAACAAGAAGTCCAAATGATTCAGCCCACTTACCAATACAGTGCAGATCATTATTCATGGTAGCGACAGCGGCGGTAACTTCGTCAACCGAAAAGTGAGAGTAAAGTTGCAGATCATCAGCATATAGGTGGTAGTTGGAAGTTATGACATTAGTGATAGAGTTAATAAAGGTTGAAAAAAGTAAAGGAGAAAGCACGCCACCCTGAGGAACACCGGCAGCCAGTTCACACCAGTCAGATGTCATGTCGTCGACACGAACACACTGCCAGCGACCTCTTAAATAGGAATCAAACCAATCAATCACCAGTGGAGATATGTTAAGAGACTCGAGGATACCTAGAAGCACGTCAAAGTCAACCGAGTTGAAGGCACTACTAAAATCAAGAAGAGTTAACAGAGTGAGCTGCCTGTGCTCCATGGCATGTCGGATGTCGTCAGTAACTTTGACCAATGCCGTGACAGTACTGTGGCCAGGACGAAACCCAGACTGAAACTGATTTAACAAGTAATTTCTGACTAAAAAAGAACTCAGTTGACTATGGACTATGCTCTCTAGAGCTTTGGACAAAACGGGCAAAATGGAAATAGGACGGATCATCTTCTTGTAACTAATATTTTATTTTTACTTATATGTATATATGTATCATTGTATGTATATATCTATAGTATGTGTATGATATATATATTTAGTATATAAGATTGTGTATATATATATATATATATATATATATATATATATATATATATATATATATATAAAATGTGTCTATTGTTTTATTTTACGTATCTGCGCGCTACACTGCAGCTGTACAAATGTACCATATCCTTTGCCGAAGGTTGTCTGGAAGAGATCGCTCTTAGCGATAAGGCCGCCTTTGCCCACCTTAGAATAAGTTTATCCTGTAAATGTTTTGTGAATTTGTGTGCAATAAAGTGTTTTTATTATTATTATAAATAAATATTATACTTGGAAATTAATCCAAAACTTGTTCTGCGGCACGGCACCAGCGTCGCGCGCGTCTCTAATTATATCGAGAGCACCAATAGCCGTACGACGTTTATCTACGTAGATAGCATTCGCTGCGTCTATTCGTCAACGCCGTCAAAATACGATTGCCGTGCATGCATGCTGAAATGACAACTTGCTCCCGCAACATTATACATACAAACTATCTTGAGCTGATTTGTCAAGTTAGATTATTGGGTGAAAAATATATAATGCGTTGTTAACTGCAGTATGGCAGGTTTATTTTATTCTTATTCTATCTACGTCTCTCTCTATTTAAGAGCTGCGCTCTTGTCGGTGGAGTAACCGCCATTCCTCTCTTCTTCCCGCCAAAACCTTCACCTCCCGATACGACACGACCTGCACCTTCTCTTTTATTTGTTTCATAAATGTTATCCTAGGTCTACCCCTTCCTCTCTTCCCTTCAATTTTTCCTTCTATAATGTTTGTTATAAATTAATCGTGTCGTATCAGGTGGCCAATCATATTTCCTCTCCGGTTCTCTATAGTCTTCAATATGGTTCTCTTTTCTTCAACTCTTTCCAGCACTTTTTCATTTGACACCATTTCAGTCCAGCTTATACCCTCCATCCTTCGCCAACACCACATCTCAAACGCTTCCAAACTACCTACGTAATTTCTATCTACGTAAACATTTAAAATTCAAAAATATTTTATTAATTTTTGTAATCCAGCCTACCTAGTTTTTCATTAAAAGTATACTGTTCCTGTAAATTGGTGCCTCATTCCGTCTTCATCATCATCGAATCCTGTTGTGAACAGCAGGTAACATAGTTATACTTTGAATTGTCATTTTTTACATATCGAAGGTCTCATCCGCCTAAAACTACTGCTGCTTCTCACAACCTGTATAGCCGGGGAAAAGAAGCTGCTAGAAAAACCTCGGCACAGAGCCATAGACATTCTTTTTTCTTTTTAAATATTGTTTTACAATTTAGTAATTTGGCTAATCCCATGCATTCATAATCTTCTAGATAATCTCATAATCTTATAATAACCTTTTTTACAATGTTTCTGTTCAACTTGCTAAAGAGTTCCTCGTTTTCAAACGGGGTAAACATTTTGACATACGAATGTCATTTTTCAACAAGGCGCCTACGCGGTTTTTAGTATAAGGTGACGATATGTTTATTTACTGTAGGTACCTGCTTAGTCAAGCTACTAATTTGTAAAGTAGCCATTTTTTATGAACGTCTAGGAGCCCTGTGCCGATGTTTTTTTGCAGGGACTTTCCCTGAGTCGAGAAGCTGCAATAGTTATAGTGCAGTCAGCAACGTATATATTTTTCACCCAGCAATCTAACTTGACAAATACAGCTGCTCAAGATGCTCTGCCTAGAGGGAGCTGTATAACTTTATAATACACTAACTTTTATAAAGCAGCTGGTACTAGTCAAGTTTGTAGTTGTTTGTGAAATATTAAAAGGTCGACGTTAACCACGTGAAAAGTTTATAGATGTGAGAAAGTAACCTAAAGATTTTGTTCTGATATTTTTTGGAGAAGTTACCTATTACCTTAGAATAAAGAATAATACTAGGTAACTCTCCGCTCCCTATCAGCGACTGAGCTAGGTTTACCTCACCCCCCCTCAGACTTAGTTGAAACCTAAATCGTACGGCATCAGACGTCACACACAGGCGCCGAAAATGAAAATGTCGGGTAACCGACAGGCTTACAATTTACAGAACACATGTCAAAAAAGAGGCACACAAAATTTACTACAAGAATAAATGTTACGATTACACTATCGTTTTTAGGAATCATTTGCAGCAACATTCAGCGGGTCTATAAAGACCAAATTGTTGCAATTCATCTATAAAAGCAAATATATTGCAATTTGACATTTGCGCATAATACGTATAAAAATAAGTGCGCAATGTGTTTGCATTGTGTGATGATTGGTTTCGATGTGGCCTTTTTAACCCCCCAAATCTATTCTTCAGATCGCAGACGACACGAATACTAATACTGGTATAATAATCTATACATATAAAAGTAAAAAGTCACTGACTGACTCACTCACTCATCACAAAATTTCATGGAGATTTCATTTTGCGAAATTTTACCAAGGGCGACAAAGTTTGTATGAAACTTATAGTTTTAATATCAGGGTTGCAAGCGAACAAAGTAACAGCTAGTAAGATATAAACGTAGGTATAATTGACACACGACTCGTCCCAGTTGATAAGAGCGGAAGATTAGCATTCCGTGCTATGGAATATTGCAACAGGGACTAAGCACGACGGAGTGTTTGCCTCGATATAGCTGTTTGAAGCGTTCATAGCACGCGCGATTAATTCTTCACGGCTCTGAGTAAGAATGGCCGTGAATGTTTTGTACTTATTAACAAAATTGATGACATAAGCACACAATTATACAGACGTTAGTGACATCGTAACGAAAACTTTAAGGGAAGATTCACACTATGATTCTGACGACTGATGATTCGAGTTGATTTTCACTGATTTTGACTGATGATTCAAGTGGAATTTTCCGTCGTATAAGTCACTGAAAATAATTTTAAAAACACCAAAATTTTCATGATATTTCCGACACGAAATTCACCCCAGTATTCCTTACGATGTCATTAACACCCTGTATATATATATATATATATATATTATATCCCGGAACCACCAACATCCAACATGCCATTAATTGCATTTAAAGTGGCGACCACCGACTTTGACGTCCGATATACCTATAGTACGTAGGTTATTACGTACAATATTCCGTAGTTTGCATACTTCTAAAATTCTTCTAAAATAAAAACGCAGATCCCTTGATAACAGAAAAGGGATTCAGCTAGCCTAGAGGCTCATCGGAAAAACTTCACTCAATAAGGGCATACAAAATCCCTTTTCTTCAGGAAAAATATTATTGGCTTTATATAATCCGATTCAGAAACTATTGTTCGGACGCAAGACAAATATAAGTAACCTATTTAGATTGGAGCGCGTAGGATTTACTGAAATCCTAGACTTTACCTGACTACGCAAAGCCAAAAAAATGGTTATAGTTTTAGCAGTCTTACCGCCTAACCAATAAAAAATAAGCGTCATGCCAAAAAGAAAGAAAAAAGAATAAAAAAATTAAATAAAAAATAAACAAGCGATGAACGTGTGAAAATTTAATCCAATTATCAAATAATTCGATTGAACTTTTTTTTGCCTGTTAAATACTTGAAACACACTTTCACCGCTTAATGTTTATTTTTTAATTTTATTTTAATAAAATAGAATTATTTTTAGATTCAAACTGCAATATTCACAGAATATTTTAATTTATTTAACCGATCAAAATTATATTTTAATGTTTAGTATTTTCTTTGGAACCTTGACGTTGGCAGAATCATTGTTTCTGAACGATGCAGCCATAAATAAGAAAAAAGTTGATTACATTAGGAAACATTTCAAAAAATATAAGTGCATATTTGTATGTGTCTTTTGGAACCAGCTCCAAAATGAAGGCGTGGCTTAAAGGTACATAGACCTTTTTTTTGTTTTGGTTTTCCCCAAACGAATTAACTCAAAAGTCCGCATAAACTTTCGAGTTATGAAGCGGCTTTTTGGCACGAAGCGAAAATAGGCAGATACACTTTGTTTATTGAATACTCCGATATAATAACACTCGCGAATGTCTTCCGACTAACTTAATGCGATCATTAACCACAAAACACCACTTCGTATTAATTATTTAGATTATTCAATGAAGAAAGCAACTGTCCCGTTCCCGTTTCCCGCCAAAAAGCCAGGTACATAGACCACCAGGCCAAAAAATTCCCAAAAAAAAAGTTGAAGGTGACTCTAAAATTTGTCGATCTTTTCCCTTTACTCTTGGTTTTTTGGCGGGAAACGGGAACGGGACAGTTGCTTTCTTCATTGAATAATCTAAATAATTAATACGAAGTGGTGTTTTGTGGTTAATGATCGCATTAAGTTAGTCGGAAGACATTCGCGAGTGTTATTATATCGGAGTATTCAATAAACAAAGTGTATCTGCCTATTTTCGCTTCGTGGCAGGAAGCCGCTTCATAACTCGAAAGTTTATGCGGACTTTTGAGTTAATTCGTTTGGGGTTCGGAGTAGGAGTCTACTCCCAGAGTGGGGGCTTAGGTTTCATCATCATCACCTTTCATCATTTCATTAATCATCAAGAAAAAAAATACGTAAGACATGGCTGTATGGGCATAGTTCCCTTTGCCTTACCCTTCGGGGAAAACCAAAACAAAAAACATCTTTTTACTCTTATTCCATGTGACCATAGACCGGTCACCATCCACTTCTACGCACACTTACAAAATTGCAATAAGTCCGTGAAATTGGCCCTAGTGTTTCAGTTCAAAAACGCATAAACCGTGTTGCATACAATGTATGCGGTGGGTACAACGCTCTTGCAACGGGTAGTACACTGCAGTGCGCTTGCATTCAATTTCAGTTTCAAATAAATTCTCCTGTCGAAATATTGTGTCCCATTGTAAACTGCTGTACTGATAGGGATGCGGCAGGGTAAATATGATGTGTATTTGTTGAACTTTCGGATAAAAAACCGAATGAAACATTTTGTATGAGACCGGGCAATGGCAATATACGCACCCCCTATTTACACGAGACTTAAATACAACTGACAAGGAGTATGTTATATACTATGTACCTCAACCCTTTTGTGACTACGTGCGGACTTTGATTTTAGATCTTAAGTCGACTATTGTCGGTAGAGGTACGTTTTGTCTCTAAGCAAGATTCATTCAAAAATTGGGTAGTTTCCTAGGGCAAAGATAAATTATGAAATTCTAATTACTAAATAAACACATATCTAAAGGTGACAAAAAACGTTTCCTTTTTTCTATTTAACTTATTTATGAATATTAATAAAGACAAATGTAATAATAAGTGCGACATTTTTTCTATGACGTCACAGGTTGCTGTTTCATAGAGATTTTTTTTGTTTTGGTTTTCCCCGAAGGGTAAGGCAAAGGGAACTATGCCCATACAGCCATGTCTTACGTATTTTTTATCTTGATGATTGATGAAATGATGAAAGGTGATGATGATGAAACCTAAGCCCCCACCCTCGGAGTAGACTCCTACTCCGAACCCCAAACGAATTAACTCAAAAGTCCGCATAAACTTTCGAGTTATGAAGCGGCTTCTTGCCACGAAGCGAAAATAGGCAGATACACTTTGTTCATTGAATACTCCGATATAATAACACTCGCGAATGTCTTCCGACTAACTTAATGCGATCATTAACCACAAAACACCACTTCGTATTAATTATTTAGATTACTCAATGAAGAAAGCAACTGTCCCGTTCCCGTTTCCCGCCAAAAAGCCTGTTTCATAGAGATTTCATAGTGATTTCGTGTTTTGACGTTTAGTAAAAAGTAACTGATTTGACTAGTTGGAAACTACTATTGTGTAAGATTTACGGAAATACTATTTCCACAGCGCAGTTATGGTTTTGGAAATGTAGACGGATAAAATAAAAAAAAAAGAATACACACACACACACACACCAGAACAACACTACTTTGCAATGCTGAAACGTTTTATTGAATGTCGGATCCGGTCCATTCGTGAATTTTGCGATCAAAGCCGAATTCCTGTTAATGCTTTGTTCATTACCTACGCTTTGAATCAGGAAATGGCGGTCGCCTGTATATTGCGAATATAATTCATTAACTACACCATTATGTATTAAATTGATTATTATTTTTGAGTTAATTAGTTAGTGACCCCTTGTTGGGCGCCAGTATAGATGCACTGACTAAAAGTGCAGACTATTAAGTCTGATCTAGAAGTGACATTATGTTTTTTGAATGAAAAGCCATTCATTTCCATACCATTAATAATTTAGGTACATCGGTAGATGGTATACCAAACGTCGAAATTCGGCAACGCACCAAAGTCGAAGATATAGGTATACGAATCGCTAGGCTTAAGTGGAGATGGGCAGGATACTTGGCAAGACGGGAAGACAACAGACGGTGGTGGCCAAGGGATGAGATATCGAGGCAGACCACCAGCCCGGTGGTCGGATGACATTGTGAGGTATGCCGGAAAACAATGGATGAGACTTGCACAGGACCGGAAAGGATGGCGTAAAAGAGAGGAGGCGTATCCCCAGCAGTGGGTAGATACAGGCTGAGTAGATAAATAGATAGAATAATTTAGGAGAGGTATGCCAATTAGCTGATCCAGCTCTGTAGCTAGCCACAAAATCAGCCGAAAGGCTTCTGACATATTGAAATGCGGGTAAAATTCGAGAATATCCTACTATTCAAACTACCTCGCACCAAGTAAGAACACAACTATAAGATTGGACAGCCACTGTATTAATTCGCCTGCGAAATTCCGAACGCAGTCCCCAAAGTTATAAATCTACCCTCAGTTTCCGAAGAAATGTCGACACTTCAAGTCTAAACTACATTTAAGAAGTTCCAATCAACTTTGCGCCCAATCCCTTAAGGTCCGTTGTCTAATACCCATTAAATGCATAATGTTGGGCGTCATTTGCATCGAGTGGATTTTCTCGTTGCTTTAGAGGGGTGATGGGGGGCGGTAAAGCCTTAGGTACACATAAATTGTGCTCGTGTATTGAACGGACGAAGAAGCGGATGGCGCGTGTGGACGGCACTTTATAGGATTGATGTATTGGTTGATTTGATTGAGATTTTTTTCGCTGTAGTATTTCTTCATCTGTAGAATTTTATGTATGTGTTTGTATGAACAACGTGTGTTGTGAGACTGAGTCATACATATTTCGGTACTTCAAATTTAGTGGAGTCTTCCTAGTTCTCTACTGCGTTAGGAGTAAGTATAGAAAAAGACAAAAAATGTCTTCAGCTGACTATCATTGACTATGAGGATCTTTATTGACTTTGAAGTCGCAAGTTCAATGATTGTCGAATTTATTTTCGAATTCGTACTTGGATCATAAATGTGCTTAGCGGTGAAGGAAAATATCGTGAGGAAACCCACGTTCCCGAGAAATTCATTTTTGGAGGTATGTGACCTGACCTGTATTGGACAGGTTTTTCTTTCGTGGGTTGGAAGGTCAGACAGGTAGTCGATTCTGTAAAAAACCGGACCTGTCAAATCTTCAGGTTAGGTAAGCGGACCCCGTGAAAAACGGGATAATGTTAGGGAGATCATGAGCTGACTATCATTCGGAATCATAGCTCTGTTCGAAGAACGCGAGGCTTATATCGGAGCGTCATGAGTTCAAATCCCGGCTATAGCTCTTAACCACTGACTTAGACTTTGAGTTTGTTTTTGGACCATATCATAACATATTGAGGCCTGTACCCAGCAGTAAGAACTTATAGGCTGCTTATGTTATTTTTAATGTATTTCATGGCAAGGTATATAGGCTCATCCTCTATAACATAGCTGGCGAAGACTGGCTGTAATTGTATATGTCATACGCCACTGCCTACCCCTTACTGGCATACAGGCGTGGTGCTTATGTATATCGTGAATATCTGGCGAAAGGCTAAGTAAAAGCTGTCGCTACCAATACTCAACAGTAGACAGACTCAACTCGAGCACGAAATCCTTTTCGGAATAGGCAAATTGTGTCAGATGTAAAATAAATATGATGAAATATGTTTCATTTCTCTCTCTATTATCTATTATTTATTTTTTTATTACAATAAACTTTCGGAAATAATTATTTTAAGATTTAACACTTTTTTTTAACCAAACATCGCGGATAATGCGACATCGTATAGTGAGGAAGGCCGCTAATGCCTCCGAACTCCCTGTCGCGTTCGCTTTGTGTCTGTCTAGGGCTTAAAGGGGGTGGGTTGTTCGATTGGCAGGCATTTAACATGTATTGCAGGAAATTGGAGGGAACGTAGTCTAACACGCGTCCAGTCGTGGTATGTGTGTGTTGTGTGCTATTGCACAGATATACATACATATAGACACATACATACCCTGTATACATACATACAGGGTGTTAGTGACATCGTAACGAATACTAAGGGGGATGATTCAGACCATGATTCTGAGTTAATATCAAATGGAATTTTCCGTCGCAAAATTCACGATCTTTTGCGATGGAAAATTCCACTTGATATTAACTCAGAATAATCAGCTGAATCACCCCTCTCAGTATTTGTTACGATGTCACTTAAACCTCATACAAGTACATGGGTGTTAGTGACACCGTAACGAATACTGAAGGGGATGATTCAGACCATAATTCTGAGTTGATATCAAGTGTAATTTCATGTCGAAAAAGTCATGAATATATATTTTTTTAGTATTTTCTGTTCTACACTTTTGTGGCGGAAAATTCCATTTGATATCTACTCAGAATCATGGTCTGAATTACCCTTCAAAGTTTTCGTTACGATGTCACTAATACCCTGTATATGCTTACAGAAACAGTCCGTATGCATTGCTTTGGATAACCCGCTAATCCTTGTCGTTTTCCACGACACTCAACCACCTCGATATAGGAAGACCTAAGCTGTCTGACTTAAGCCTCCTTCGTCGCTTACTACCAATATTCATTAGTACAGTCATGAGCAATATAATGTACCCACTTTAGGACTCTGTCGCACTAACATATTTGACATTTAGTGAGACTTACAGTTCAATTTGTCAAAAAAGTTAATGTGACATGGTACCAAAGTGTATACATATTAATGCTCGTGACCGAACAATATACTTTTGTGAAGGCGGTAAAGAAAATATCAAGAGTGGAGTGCAAGCTGTTATGACGATATAGGGATTACAAACTCTATGTACATTCGTAGGAGAATTTCTCCAGCTAGGAAAATGAAGTGAAAAATATATAATATTTTAAAGTTTCTGTGCACAGACTGTGAAAGCTGTAGCGGAACGTTCTAGAAATTTCTAGAAAATATGCGAGCGCTACAAAAATGCTGCGCGAACTGGTATGAAACGGATCGAAAATGTAAACACTAGGTTTTATACCTAGATATGTAGGGATATTGGTTCACGCGCAAACCGTGGGGCCACAACATTCGAGAATGTATTTTCATATGCACGCCTGTAGTCACTAATTGGGTGGGCAGAGCTTATTTGTACTAATAAGACATTCATATTTAAGTTCATTTCGGATAGTGTTTAATATGTTATTTTAGGTACTTGTTTCTCTTTCCAGGTAAGTCGCAAAATCCGACAAATTTGTCCTTTCTAGGACTTTGTATCAATTCAAAACTGTTAAATTAAATCGAAAATTACTCTGCCTGCCCCATTTGGAATTACGAGCGTGAGTTTATATATGTCACCAAAGGTTACTACTTATAATAGGTTAGTTAGTTCTGAAACTGTATTGATCCTTATATTGGTATTTGGTATGTTTGTGAAGTTATTAATATTTCTAAGCAAATGTAGAGTGAAAATTGACCTTTAGCAAATTTTATGTTAAGCGTATTTGGTAAATTGGTAGTTTTAAGTCACTGTGGTCCTATGTGTCACCGGGTTGCTTCTCAAACGGTGAGCGCCGGTTCGAACCCCGGTGCGGGATTTGCACCAATGAGTCGTTAATTTATTTTAAGTGCAGTTTTCACTGACATAGTTGGCTCGTCTTGGCGGGGGCGCTACCATGCCCCCAGACTATTCTATGGTAGGTTTGTCGGGCTGGTGGATGTAGACAGTAGGCACCTGTCGACGGCAGGAAGGGCGCAATAAATCTCGCGCCGATAATTTACAGATTGTTTGTCCCAGTGGCACATAAATCCCCACTCCAGGGTTGCTAGTGGAGAAAGTTAAGCGAGTACGGTAGGAAACACGCTTAGGTTACTTAGTATATTTCTTTTAGCAAAAAATATTTTTTTTTGAAACTCGTAACAATTTGGTCAGATTCAATCTGGAACAGAGGTTAATTTGTGTTTGTGTGTGTGATTCGTTAAACAAATTAAATACACTTTATTGCACATGAATACAGTATAAATTGGACGGCCTTATTCCTCTCGAGAAATTCGTCTTTTGAAAATAATAAATACTTTATTGAGCACATAGGACATATTAAACATGGCACAGAAACATGCATAAATGAAGAGGCTTTCGGTACAGGATTTTTTTTTATATTACTATGAGCGGGAAAAAGGTATTAAGTTCTTGTAACATAATACTTTTCCGTGACAAGAAGAGTTGTTGATAATTACAGTGATGAATTGGTGATGCACTCCAACGCCATAATAAATCCACGTATAAACATGATCCTTATTTTCTTTAACGTAGAACCCTTGCCCAGGGTACGGGTGAAAACCTCAACGGTTGTAGAGGCGGAGATGGGAGCCATCGGTACGGCAATGCAGGACGGAAGGGGCAAGTCACTGGGCAATGCAGGACGGAAGGGGCAAGTCACCGGGACTGTGACCTGGAACCTGACAGAGGGCAGCAGTAATTGTCAGTACTATTCAGAGGCAGAGGGCAGGAGTCTTTGTACGGCTTTGAAATAGACTACTCTGGGTGCCATCCCACTCGCGTTAGACAGAGTACTGCGGGGCGGAAGGCAAGAGGGAAACCACTGCCCTATTTTCCCCTAAAATATTAGCTTGGAGAATGCTATACAGACAAGAGCGTGGTTCTTAAATTAATGATGATGATTTTTTTTTTCATGTACAGTATTCTGTTCTGTAATACTCTGTCTGTGTGTCTCCTCTTATCCCGTGTCTTCTTGTCTAATGATACTCGCTTTGACCTATTTTCCAGTGGCTTTCAAAGTGTGTGTGTGTGTGTTTGCTGACCAAGGAACCTAATTTAATTTCTGGCTGTGTCCGAGTCTGTATGGACATTTAAAACGTGTTATGTTCACTTGCGGTAGCTTTTCATTGGCATTTGTTTGTATTTACAAGTATTCATTTTGTAAAAAAGGCTGTAAGCTACCCAAATAAAATAAAATAGTTTCGAAAGTTGTCTGGTATAAACCGCATTTAGGGATATGGCGCCTTTGCCTAGTGTATATTTTTTGTTTTTTTTGACGTGACTTATTGTAGATTTGCCGCAGATGGCATTAACTACTTGGCCGGACAAATGAGGAGCGCTGAAGGCTAAGTGTAATTAAACCTTCATATGCAGTTTCTTTGCGCAGCCAGCCCTAAAACTCGTGCACCTGACGGTTCCCGCTATTGCTATCACCTTAGTTTCCAACTTGCTCGATTCTCCAAACTTGGTTATTTATCTGTTTTTCCAACAAGAATTATCTCTAACCAGTCCAGCGTTCGATGTCGCGGCAGAAAAAATATTGAGTTTCAAAAGTGTTAGACTTTGTTCGACTACGGCGAAACAAAACGGAGGGTTATGTGTTTGATCGCTATGTATGTATGTGTGTACGCAACGCACGTCTGTTCGAACCTAACTTCTAAACCTCCTGTCAGAATTTAACAAATGAGGTGTCACTAAAAGCGTCTTCTTCTTTTCTACACGATGTTTTCCTTCACCGCTGAGCACGTGATAATCATTTATGATCTAAAAATGAATTCTAAAACAAATTCGACAACCATTGGGTTAGGCCTGTGCTGGATTCGTACCAGCGACTTCAAAGTGAGAGGCAACCGTTCTACCAATTCTGCTACCTCGGCTCTATGAATGCTATGTTTAATATGTATGAGTAAAAATACTAAACAACTCCATTGGTGTTCGCAGTCCATTCGTTTATCAGGGTGGCAATCAGCCCATAATCTTCACTTCCTACAACCCACCCTGATAAGCCTACCCTCGTTATCAGGGTAGGCAGCGGTTACGTCCGACTGACAACAATTGGCGAGTAGCGAGTGAGAACCGCCGAGGAATTTGTACTTATTTACTTAACACTTCTTGTATCGTGTGGGTTATAAGGTGGATTACCAACTTCATCAACCAAGGTTATGACAACGAACTGGCAACATGTGAATTTGTATAACTCGACCGCGTTACGAATCACCTACGTAATTTTTGACGATTTAATGAATATACAGCTGCGTTTGAATGTGGCGAAAGTACCGAAGCTCTTTATTTTTTTTTATTTTATTTCTTAAGGACAACTTACAAGCTACACTCTGCACATGCAAAGTTACAGACAATAAAAAAAGATTAAGAGCTAACTCAATTACAAGTATTTATCACAGCATGCACAATCATGTGAACAAGAAAAACAAGATATAAACTAAGTATATTAGAAAATTAATAGAAATAATTTAACAAAAAGCAGCCAGAGCAATGTTTTTATATGCAAGGGCATAGTAATGTCAAGATCATGATATCTGGCCAACATATTATACAATCTACACAGCCTAGAAATAGTAGGTGGTTTGGTGGTGGTAGTTGTATGTTTTGTGAATTTGTGTGCAATAAAGTGATATATTATTATTTGTATGTCGTTACCATGTCTCGGGTCGGGTCTGACATGGAGTCCCGGACTTTTGAAAGGCGTGCGTGGGGCCGAAGCCAACACGTAGAGTAAACTCACGCCCGTAATCCCTAATGGGGTGGGCAGAGCCACAAGTAATCAAAGACAACTTGCAGCCACTGTTGATACGATGTCGTAAGCTGGATGTGATGAACCTTATGGTGATAAGGGATCAGCCTATCGCTCATAACATTGGTCCATCATGTTAGATGACACAATCCCTCTGTCGGTTTTTACGACATGCCCGGGAAGACAAGCAGCTGAACGTTTTCTATGTTTTTTATTTGCTCCCAGAACAGCATAGAAGCATACGCTTACCGCCCATAGTGGTGCCAACCTCAGAGCGCCGCAAGAGTGCGCGGGGAGGGGGTCGCTAATTACTTCAACTATCCAAGTTTAATTAGCTCGGACCCTTTTGTTAAACTTGTCATCCGATGTGTTTGCTGGCCTAGCAGAGATTATGAAGGACCTCTGTAAGGTCCTGTTGTGATTCCAAGAGATAAACCTGCTGGGAATGTGAACGACAAATTCAAGACATACTTATTTACATAAAGTATACATTGGTTCCGTTTCCTGCAGACACATCCTAATTTTATTTTAACTTATACCCGTCATTTTGTTATACGCCGAAAAGGAAAGCGACTGATGATTGGCCAATGTTAATTTAAAAATGAATATAATGTATATTTTGGGAGAGTTTCTAAAATTTCTGCCTAAAATTGACCTGTATTCCATAAATTTTATGCCTGACGATTATCAGTCCGTTTCCTTTTCGGTGAATAAGAAAATGGCAGGTATAACTTAAAATAATATTAGATGGTAGCTACGGGAATTAGCACAATTGATATATAAATTAAGTACCATAGATTGAACTAACGAAAAGTTAGAGCAGAAATAGCGATGCATGCTCTGACATTCCTTAGTACGCGATAAGGCGACGTGCTGACAACACGTGGATTTGTATAACTCGACCACATTACGAATCACCACGCGCTATAGATGCTTAGAGACGTCGACCGTACCTACGTAATTTTTGACGATTTTTATTGAATATACTGCTGCGTATGAATGTACTCGTACAGCTAAGTTAGAGAGAGAGAGAGAGAAAATATTCATTCATCAACTTCAAGTTAGCGTAAAGTTTTCGTCGTATTTTTGTATGAACCTCTTTATCTACGGTAGTTATATATCAATGGGTGTAAAGAACACATTACTGGACTGACAGTAGATTCTCTGTTGTAACATGACATATTATAACACAGCATCACGCATAACGCCTATGTCCCCAAACGAATAGGCAGAAGGGTATAGTATACTCGTATATACACTCACTCCTCGTCAGTAAGTCACTGTTTGCTTCGAGGAAGTCCGCTAAAAACTGTGGAGCTTTGGTTTGAAAGTTTGGGAGCCTTGCACTGAATAAAACAAAGTCCCCGGTCGTTCGTCGTGGTCTTTGGACAAAAAAGTTTGTGAATCACTGGTCTAGATATAACCAAGACAAGGCCTGTCGTGTCAGAAGCACATTAAGGAAGCGATCGCCTATCATGTTGGGCCGTCGGTTCTCACTTTGTCCGCACTTTGCTGTATCGTGGGGATATTAATGTGATGATCACCGTTAGCACTGTTTACTGTTAGTTAGTGGAGTATCCGTGATAACCCTGCTCGAGGAACGCGTGAATTCAGGATAAAAACGACCTATTTCTCCCACCAGTTGTCGCTGCTGTTTAAGAACACTTTCTTAAATTTTGACAGCTCCCCACACTATTTGAGTAAACAAACATATTGCTTTGGTTATATTTTTACACTATAACCGTTTGCGCAGGGTTCAACTGCAAAATCATAGTGTTATATTTCCGTAAAGATCGGAAAGAAGAAAACTTAGAAAAACTTATTATCAATCAAAACTGCCCTTTTCCAACTGGCTGGTTTTCTTTTTAGTAACTCATCTTTCAGACGGGATACACTCCACGTTTTTGAGGAGCTCGGTGGCGCAGCGGTTAACGCGCTCGGTCTGCGATTGTTGAAGTAAAGCAACTTTCGCAAAGGCCCGTCATTGGATGGGTGACCCCAAAAAAAAAGTTTTCATCTCGAGCTCCTCCGTGCTTCGGAAGGCACGTTAAGCCGTTGGTGCCGGCTGCATTAGCAGTCGTTAATAACCATCAATCCGCACGGGGCCCGCGTGATGGTTTAAGGCCCGATCTCCCTACCCATCCATAGGGAAGGCCCGTGCCCCAGCAGTGGGGACGTTAATGGGCTGATGATGATGATGACACTCCACGTTGCTCCACATTTTAAAGCAATTTATTACAAATTTTAGCTGTACAGTATGGAGAACTGTCAAAATTTAGGAACACTCAACAGTGCTACCACATTTGAGCTTTACTTTTTATGTTGGCGGGGGAAAAGAGAAAATAAGGATGTATCAATTGCTCACGTTCAACTAGAAGGCGTTCGAATAAATACAGGGTGTTAGTGACATCGTAACGAATACTCAGGGGGATGATTCAGGCCATGATTCTGAGTTAATATCAAGTGGAATTTTTCGTCGCAAAATTCATGATATTTTTTTATTTTTTTTTAAATTATTTTCAATTCTATACTTTTGCGATGACAAATTCCACTTGATATTAACTCAGAATACTCAGCTGAATCATCCCCCTCAGTATTCGTTACGATGTCACTTACACCCCACACAAGTACATACGGTAGCCATACAAGTAGGTATGGATGTTAGTGACACCGTAACGAATACTGAGGAGGATGGTTCAGACCATGATTCTGAGTTGATATCAAGTGGAAATTTCAGTCTGAATATTCCTGAATATTTTTGTGTTTTTTTAAATTATTTTCAATTCCATCCTTTTGCGACGGAAAATTCCACTTGATATCATCTCAGAATCTTGGCCTCAATCATCCCTCAAAGTATTCGTTACGATGTCACTAACACCCTGTATATAAACCCATTCGACTTTATGAGATTGAATTCACTAGGCTTGGCTGGATAAATAGAGAGCCAAAATACATACATACACAAACTCACGCCTATTTCCCACCGGGGTAAGCAGAGACTATGGAATTCCATTGGCTTCGATCGTGACGACTTCGATTCCTACCAATTCATCAATTGTTTCATATACGTACGCCGGTTGAAAGTAGATTTTACTGAATCTTTTTTAAGGACGTCGCTAATTTGGTCAATGTACGTCCTTCTAGATCTTCCTCTGCCAGCCCAAATAAAATAATAATAATAGAGCCAAAATAATTATTATTAACGGCCTCTGTGGTCCAGTGGTTGAGCGTTGTGCTCACGATCCGGAGGTCTCGGGTTCGAATCCCGGTGGGGATAAATCACAAGAAATCACTTTGTGATCCCTAGTTTAGTTAGGACATTACAGGCTGATTACCTGATTGTCCAAAAAGTAAGACGATCCGTGCTTCGGAAGGCACGTTAAGCCGTTGGTCCCGGTTACTACATACTGATGTAAGTACGTAGTCGTTACATGAGTCATGTCAGGAGCCTTTGGAGGCTCTATAGTAACCCAGACACCACACGTGAGAAGAAGAAGACAGGTCCGTTTTTACAGAAGTGACACGAATAGTGGAGAGTAGTAGGAGAGAGGAGTGTATTTTATTTATTTGAATACTTGTTTTGTATGTGTGTGTATAGTCTATTAAAGAAAGAAAGAAAGAAACATTTATTACTTCCGGACACCACAGACACAGACAGACAGGTACATTACATTTAACACAGGACAGAAACCACACGGAAATCAATAAGTACATAACGTAACGTAGTATTATTTATTATTATAGTTTTCTTAGATTATGGTTAGGTATATTTTTAGTATATATGGATTATATTATATTGAGTATTTATTAATATATGTACGTATAGTATAGAGTATTTATTATATTAACTTTAGTTTTACTTTTAGGTATTTATTTATTTTTTGTTGCACCATCCCGCATCCAAGTGGTTTGTAAATGTTTGTTTCCTTTTGGTGGTTGCCTGGAAGAAATTTCTCTAGAACAATAAGGCAGCCCAAATTGTACTGTATTCATGTGTTATATCTGATTGTTGAAATTTAGTTTTGTGCAATAAAGTATATTTGATTTGATTTGATTTGAAGAGAAAACGTTCAGTATCATTGATATATTGATACGCCTTTAGTAATAAATACTGCAGCACACCCCTAATAGTAGCTTAGGGAAAAAATACAATAGAAATTTAAGCAAATTGGGTAACGAAACTCAGACAGCTCAGTCGAATTCGACGACCGACTCTAACCTCCCATGTAATCTAATTCACCAGCCAATTTCAATAGAATTGAATCTCCTTACGCGTCAAATGTCTATTAGAGTCTATTATAGTATTTAATTATTTTTATTTTTTTCCTTATAAAGATGAAAACAGGAGGGAAAAGTAAAGTACCTCGTCCGGAAAATGTTTAGCCTTTACCATAATATTATATACACCTTACTTTTTCGGGCAATCAGGTTATTTAACATGCAATGTCCTTAACAAAGGACCGTCTCACAGAGTGATTTCAACAATGTCCGCATCGGGAATCGAACCCGGACCTCAAGATCGTGAGCCCAATCCTTTAACCACTAGACTACGGAAGCTGGCAAATCTCCACTAGATAATAATAATAATAAATAAAACATTGTGTTGCACACAAAACAAAACATCTAGACTAAATTCTGCTCACAAAACAAAACATAAGTACTTACTAGACTAAATTCTGCTCACAAAACAAAACATAAGTACTTACTAGACTAAATTCTGCTCACAAAACAAAACATAATTGACTAAATTCTGCTCACAAAACAAAACATAAGTACTAGACTAAATTCTGCTCACAAAACAAAACATACTAGACTAAATTCTGTTTTTTTTATGTAGGTTTATTCGACAGACGCAATAAATAAAAGGTAGGAAACCTGTATGGGAGAAGCGGGCAGGAGGGATCCCGAGGGAACCTCCTTTGTTCGGCTCCTCGATATTAAGACATCACAGGAAAGAAGCAATGGACATAATACCACTCTTACAAAGAGGTCTTACTGACCCTCAATTGTTTGGTGATCGTTTATTTAAAAGTAGTTGCGTCTGTCTATTGATCGAAGACTGTGGAGAAGTATTTATGCATTTCACATAAACTAATGTCTGTTTCTGTTAAACTAATGTCTTAAAACAGTTGAAAGGCAAATTCTGAAAGTAATGTGAGTAAAGTGGGTAAATGAGTAAAGTGAGTGAGTCCGTGGTCTCTACCTACTATTTATAATCTGTATGGAATATTATTCTATCCTAGACACATCGAACTATGAATACACTGATAATTATTTTTCCGCTGTTATTCTGCTAATTGGCCACCTACGTCCAATAACAAGTTCAAGCGGTTATTTATAGACAATTTCCCTGAAAATAGACCGTATTCCGTGTTATTACGAACTTGCTTTTTCATACCAACAGCGCAGCGTATGCATTCATAAATTTGCATAAATGTTTGTTTATTCAACGCAATACCCTCCGTAGTTTTATTATTTTGGAATATGATACATTCTGTTCATATAAAAAAGGGAACCAATTTAGTGTTCGTATCCCTTTTCCGTTTCGTTCTTGCGTGGAGTAAAGTATATTTATCTATCTCGTTTCCTCTTGAGGTGTGTATTTGATTGCCAGCGATTGGCGGGGAGAGAAACAACTATTTATTATAAGCCTAATCACAGACTCTAATCCACACAATTTTTTTATTATATTATTAGTGCGAAAACTAAAGTCTGTCTGGTACATTTTCACGCTGTCATATGATGATAGCAAAACGGCTAGGCCACATATTTTGCCTAACGTGTAGAGTTTGTAAACTTAGGGTTTGTGTAGTTAAGACGTGTAGGGTTAGAGTTAGAAATGAGATTTGATAACTTTTTGTTATTGCGATTGACATGATTTCGTCTAATATATTTGTTCGGATTCTCTTTTCTCTAGACAACATTATTTCAGAAAATCATTTTCTTTTCATACAAAAATCCGCATAAATTTATGTACAAACTATTCCTTTGCCGTGAAAATTTAATTCCTTTTGCGTTGTTGCCAGCAAAAGAAAAAGCATTTTTATTTCTCCGCGATGTAAAAGGAAATTGATGTAATTAAAACATTTTCTTGAGGAAAGGAAGAGAAAATATATTTAAAAACAATATTTTTATATTTCTTATTCCGTCTTGATACGCTTCGACTCTTGCTTAGGAATTTTTGTGATAATGAGCGAAAAAAAGAAATAAAAAATACATTTCGTCGGTACTAAGCTAATTTCAGAGTTCTTAATAGGTAAGCCTTTCAAGAAAGGCTCTCAGTGAACCTATATCTTGTACTTGAATTTATAAAAAACACATAAATACGATAAGCTCACGATCTGGAGGTCCGGGTTTGATTTCCGATGGCGTCATAGTCGAAATTCCTTTGTGAGTCTGTTCTTTGTTTGGGTAGGAAATTGCAGGCTTGAATCAGCTGATTGTCCGAAAAATTTAGCTGATGGCACGTTAAGCCATTGGTCCTGGCCCAAACTCCACTAACCCGCAGCAGAGCATCGTGGTATAGTATGCTCCATATCAGCAGTGAGACGTATATATGAACACAATAGGCATAAAATAAACCTTAAAGGGATAATAAGTAGAAATACAAAACTAAAATGCCAAAACCTAAAATAGACATATGTTAAACAGGACTTCAATGCCAAACAATGTGGATCTGCCCATCCCATAACACATAATTGGTAAAATTGCAACCATTAACAAAGATTTACTTTTAAAAGCCCCGGCTCGTTAATCCAACTATACAGACAGGGTTGCATAATAGCCGTATGCAGTGTGCGTACAGCCTTAAGGGTATGTATAGTGCATAGTATGTATAGTGCACGGAACCCGGGACACGTTGTCGCGTCACTTCGCATATGCGATTAACGTAATGCAATCGCCGTCGGCCGCTACTTCAATTACACTCCCGTCCATACCCAACCCGACACACACGTAAGTGATACACACCGATACCTTCACACCCCACCCATCAGCCACGGGAAATTGGAAATTACCATGAAAGATTCTCATCACATCACAACCAGGGGAATGAATCCCGATCAACCTCCCCAGATATGCTCTGACGCCATTAAAATCCAAATTAGTGGAAAATTGAAAGTCACTATGAAAGCTTGTAGCGACAAAGCGTCTCAACTGAACCCGATTTAACTGGCGGCGCGGAAAAACGATTACCGTAGAGAACAAAACAAACACATAGGCAGTAATGCCCGCGTCTTATGAAGAGAGTGAGCCCTGAAATCTCCTATTTACCCTAAACATTCAATAGAGATGCAAATATTTATTTTTACGATCGTGACATCAGCATGCAAACGGCGGGTGCGGGCGGCCGGCGTTAGATCAACGTAAATACCGCCCTATGGCGAATTATACAGCCCGCAGCGAATAAACCCGCTTAATGAGACGACTAATCGCTCCAACAACTATTTATACGGTCAATAAAACCAGCATGTTTACCATATCAATCGTATGAACGGTGAGGGACGCGGGAGGGGCAAGTTTTTTCGGCCGGCTACCGACAATGGCTCAGAAATTTATGTGCGTCCGCCGTAAGGAATAAGTGTGCTTCTGACAGTTAAATTGCGAAAGTTAATGCATAAATAAAAGGTAACAATATAGGGCGAAGTCTATATCTTTGTTGGGCGTACAATGGTGCTCAGCGGGAGCCGACGGCCCAATTTAGCCATGTCTGTCAGAATGGAACTCCACATTGTGAGCGGACAATATTCCTACTAGGTTAATTCTGAACCGGGAACAATGTTCGAGTGACAGAAACACAGACGAACAGGCTTCACGAAGATTAATTAAATTCTAAACGTGTCTTAATGCTTTCCATTCGTCAGTTATGAATTTTAAATCATGACAAGTTGAATGGTTGTTTCAAGTCACACGTGAATTTTCGTTTTTTATTGCACTATAAAATCTGCTTCTTTAAATAAATATTTAAATAAATCTCTAGTTCCCATGCAATTAAAATAAAGAAATCAGGGGCCGTTGATTTTCCGTACCATGAGGGATCGGACATGTCGTCCGTCGGACATGAGGGAACGAGTCCAGAGAGAAAGAGAGAGAAAAGTACTCACCGCTCTCAGAGACGGAGGACGGCGATCTTTCGGCGGTCGACACCCCTGAGGAGGACTCGAGCGAGCTCAGGGAGTCTGCGCGCGTCGCGTGCGGCATCGAGCTCTCTGAGAGGCTGCGCGTGCTCACGTCGCGCGGCGTCGCTCGCAGCTGCGCCAGTCGCCGGCGCAGGTAGCGCTGTTCCCGCGCTAACTGTTCTTTGTGGCTCGAATGTCGCTTCTCTCTTTCTTCCAAACTCTGAAACAAGGGATGCTAGGTTAGATTTGTCTAACTGGTGGGAAAAAACCCCTCCCTATAAGTACCATAAAACACTCATGAATTTTGCGACGGAATATTCCACTTGATATTAACTCAATCATCAATTTCTTATAAGTAAAGTAAAAAAAAAAACAAAAAATAAATTGTAAACATCTTGTCTTTACATGGTAGATTCTTTGAAATAAGCAAGTACTTCAACTTAAGGTTGGATCTCACTCACTTCCGAATCGATCAGGAAAACGACTTGGGTTGGAATGAAATTAATTCCCTCTATTAAAGCTTTAGTTTCAGGATTGAGTGCCATGAATCTTCTTACAGCATTAAAAGTAAACGTTAAAAATCAAATGAAACGAAAAAGTCTTTACTAATTCCACCAGCTTCGTTAAATAATCGCTGACGAACGAATTTTAATAAATGTTACGTCTACTAACATTCCCTTTAAAACTTCGTAGTAAGCGATTTTAAATTATATTTCAGAGAAGCGAAGACGGGTAGTGCAAAAAATTTGATTAATAACCTAGAGTTCGTATGTGGAATAAAAACGGGATCAAACTAAAGTAAGTAGGTACCCTGAAAGTCATTCCTAGAACTAGCGAGACAATAACAAGCGCGTCTATTCTCTTTGTTCGCAGAAATTCGAACGCGGAGATTGGTCTAGTGAACCTTTATTTAGTCCAGGTTCGCTCGAGCAGAAAACTGGTTATATTTTCTCATTAGTGTTCGTGTAAAAAACCGGATCGTGTTCAAGAGCGACGGGCAAAATAAACAGCGATCATCCGTGGTAAGTAGATAGCTGCGGGAATTTGAGCGGTTTTTTTAAACGTCCGGCCGCGTCCACCGGGGGTGAGGGGGGGGGGGCGGGGGGGGGTACGGAGCTGGGGGTCACCCCCGCCTGACCCCCGACCCCCACATCACGCTATCGCCGCCGGCCGCAGATGAAATATCCTCTCATAAATCTGCCACGACTCACCGCGCGGACGCAGCGTCCTCCCGACTATTTTGTACGTGTGTGAAACGTTATTTTGAAACGGGAATGGAAGAATAATAAGGTAATAAAGTAGACGTTTTGTGCTGATGGTGTTTCGCTTCTCAGCGGGCTCGTAAATCTGAGTTGCTTAGTCAACAAGTCGACAGGGTTACCATTTGAATCGCGTTTGCCGCTTGTTTGCTTTTGGAATTGTGTCATAGTCAGGCGAAGGGTGACGGTTTAGGATTTCAACATTTTTAGAATTACCTCTGTAGTGAGCTTATGTTATGTTTAGAGCAGAATCAGAATTATTCACATTTCTTTTTACTAGTAGGAAATTGAAGGGGGTTTCTCAAAGTTGCACCAATCAGAAATCAAAATCATTTATTCAACGTAATTGTCGTAGATAAACATGTTAAAGGGCATTTTTTTTTAATCTACGTCATTTCTCAAGGTGTCATGGCTGAGGTGAAGAAATGACAAGAAACTGCAACCGAAACACATTTTACAAATCAATTTAGGTATACATTACAAGTTATTTAATAACTAGAGGGACACATTTAATACCAGGCATTTTTATTACTTAGGTAATCATTAATCTTATAATAAGCTTTTATATAACGACGTAAGTATTATAGGTTTGACTCGGACGCCTTTCGGCATGTAAGCTTAGTTTGAAGGTCAGTATGCAAAAGGTCCCAAGTTCAGTACCGGGCTAGCATTGGCACGGCGCTAACATAGTAAACTATCTGAAGGACGACCTAGTCTAGACATAGGTTGCGTAGATAATGTCTAACTTATACCCTAATAAAGTTCATTATTTCTGCTGTAATCCTATCGTGACACGGCCGCTGTGGTCTAGTGGTTGAGCGTTGAGCTCACGATCCGCAAGTACCGGATTCGAATCCCTGTAGGGACATATCACACAAATCACGTTGTGATCCCTAGTTTCGTTACATTGCAGGTTGATGACCCGATTGTTCAAAAGTAAGATGAACGATCCAGTCAAATTGTGATATTTGACTGACTCGGGAATCGAACCCGGACCTCCAGATCGTGAGCACTAAACCACGGAGGCTGTCAACATTAAATTTTATTGATTAAGTACAATATTTTTGTGGTGAAAAATACATTAGAATTATAATTATTAAACACATCAGCGGGCTTAGCACCGTAAGCACGCGACTCTCTCGCCGCGACAGAGATCACCTGTCTCTTTCTGGGCAGTACTGTGAGAGAGTGACAGGTGACGTACGCCGAGGCGAGAAAGAGTCGTGCGCTTACGGTGCTAAGCCCGCAGACTTACAAATTACGCAAAATGACATTTAAAAAAGAAAACTGGTCTGCGTGATGTCGCAATATGCGTCGCGCCGCGCCTGCGCTGCTACTGATTTCGGTGTGTTCAAGCCTTAAGTTCGACTAGGGCGGCGTGCGGCGGAATCAATACAAGGTTTTATGGTGCGAGGTGTCACGTACTACGGTTACGGTACGTATGTGTCGCGGGAATCACCGGTGACGTCACCACGGTTATTGCTACACGTAATCTGTTTTTTTAAGTGGCGGTTTTTACTTCTGTTTCTGTAAAAGTATACAGGGTGTTAGCGACATCGTAACGAAAACTTAAAGGGATGATTCAGATCATGATTCTGAGTTGATATCATGTGGAATTTTCCGTCGCAAAAATCAGTTCTTTTTTGTGTTTCGTTAAATTATTTCAATTCTATAAATTCAACGCAATTCTATTTGCGTGCGTGCGTGCGTGTGTGTGTGTGTGTAGTGTAATTTCTTAATGTCGCATTTCCAAATTCAAAAGAACGATATTTTGAGTTCGAATTTAGAACTAAAAAGAACAATAAAGAAATTTCATCATCATCAGCCGTATGACGCCCACTGCTGGGCAGAGGCAAAGAAATTTATTTTCTAAATTCAAATTCTGATACACAATTGCACACTAATAGAAACAACAATAAAGAACTGGCTTACGTTCCGAATTCAAATTCTGATACACACTAATAAAAACAACAATTAAGAACTTACTTAGTTCTGAATTTTAAATTCTGATAGACGTTAAATCTAATAATTGATGAACATGGAAGTTCGCATTCTATCATTATTATATTAGTGGAGCGAGGTTCATTATGCGGTGGATGTACTTCTAACTACCGTGAGATTATGTTTTGTTGGTTGTACCTATTTAATTACCAATGTACCTACTGACTCGACGTAATATAAATTCAGCAAAAGCAAACCGTAAAATATCCAATGAAACACAAAATAAACATGCAAATGACGGACCTGATGAATTTTAAACATTGTATTTCAGACAAGGGTGTATCGGTTGTAATTTAATTGGTTATTTGAAAAGTTTTCCAATCTGCATGAAGAATAACCAGCGGTATTTTCTCGGTAGCGGGACCTTCCTCGCGTAGCGATCAGATATCGCATGGCTGGTTGATTTTTGGGTCAGGTTGCCAGTATTGTAGCACGGTAAGAAATAGTTTTTTTTTTTTTTTTTTTTTATTTATTTGGATCAACCAACAATGATACAATATGGTTTAATAGTTAATATTACAATATTTGACTTGGTAATTGTACCACCAGCGGCGTTGACCGCATTTTACTAAATAAGTAAAGAGGAAGCAGATCGAACCTCACACTATTACAATAATTAATTAATACAAGAAAGAGAAAAATGTAACGAAATGTATCAATACAATAGACAATAAGTTTTAACTATTGCTTATTACTTAGTATTGATGAAGTAGAGTTAATTAGAGTAAATTACAAGATGATAGTATGATACTATAATACTATGATTGTACCAACAGTTGCGCACCCGCCCAGCCCTACGATAAAGGATTATCTTGGGATCAGTGTAAAACCACTGGACGGGTGCGTTTACCCCGACGACAGCATTACATGGAAGAAACAATAAAATAGTTACTTTTAAGTATTAAGTTGAGTCCCGTTCTCGGAGCCCTTCCAATAACATATGCCTAAAGGTACCAACTCGCAAATTTTGCATATCAAGATGACTGAAATGTATATTGTAAGTATTCACAATACGACACATGGGTGACCTTTTTCCAGAATTAGTACGGCAATGTTTATATGCAAACAGTTTATGAGTATTACGAACATGTGATCGTCGTGGTACATTATAGTGAAGCCCACCAATTAGGTCGATACAGTCATACTTATGATTATATGATTAGTTCGAAATTTGATTTTTTAACGACGTTGAAACTCATTATTTCATGATGACTAATTCGAAATTTGAACATATTTTTGATGACGTCACAACTCATTATTCCATACAAATATCATAGACACGTTTGTTTACATTTTTTGTAAAAGCATATCTAGGTTATCTACCCTATACTTCCTTATTCTATGCCTATACTCAGATCGTCACTTGTTTCATTCAAACCATATACTTACTAGAATAAGGTTTTAAAAGTTAATAAATTTACAAAAAAACCGTTGGTCCCGGTTACTACCTACTTGTTGTATGTCGCCATGTCAGGGCTCTTTAGCTGCTCAATAACCTTGACATCAGCGTTGGTTCATCCACCTTACAATCCACACCATGGTATAATAAAACAAGGTATGCTCAAAGTGACAGCTAACATTTCGAGGTTAGCCGCGCTGACGTCATCCCACCCTCAGTTGCCATTTTGTAAAAAATAAAATACCCACGACTAATGTTTTTAATTTGAAAGACAATTTTGAACTTTATGTTAAAGATTCACTTACAGTTTTAATATTTTTATGTATGTGTCAAGTGATAGTAATTAAGTACATTAGTCAGTAATTCGCTTAATTTTCAATAATAAAATTTTAGTCCTTGGAATGTTGGTGATACCAATTTATTGGTAACACTTACGTCATCAAACGGCTAGCAATGGCGGCTTTTCATAGGATTGAGCATACCTGTTTTTATACCATACTTACGACAGAAGCAGCATTATTTGAGGACTTGGGTAGTTTTTTAGGTCAAAGATAAATTATGAAATTCTGATTACTAAATAAAGATAAAAGTACAGGTGACAAAAAACGTTTTCTTTTTTCATTACTACTCAATTATGAATTTTAATAAAGAAAAATGTATAATGATAAATGCGACATTGTATCACGTTTTTCTATGACGTCACAGGTTGCACATAGTAATTTCGTGTTTTGACGTTTAGTAAAAAGTAACTGATTTGGCTAGTTGGAAATTAGCCTATTGCATCGCGCCGTGAGGAGGCTTGTGTAGAGTATATCTCGGCTTCTTCACAATGAGATGTTATTGTTACGTTGTTCTTCGACCAATCAGATGCAATCTTGCGATGTAGGTTTTATTTTTTAAATATAAATTGGTTCTTAGTTGTTATTCCTCGACCAATCAAAGGTCTACAATCTGTCGTTTGTTTCTTTTTGAACTAGCGACTCGACTAGGCTTTGCCTGAGTAAAATTTACCCTTTTTATATAATAGAATATAATAGAAATAGTTTATCATAAAAGAGCGCTACAGACAAAAAAAGACAATAACACCATATCAAATATCCATTTTGGAAAATTGCTTCTAAAATTATGCTGTGCAATATGCTATGTTAGCCCGAACAATGCAGATAATCATAAATATAATAACACGAATTAGTTATAATTACTGGTTACTAGCCCTAACACCTCCACCAACCCGCAGCGAAGCAGTGTGGTGGAGTATGCTCTTTGCCCCCTCCGGTTGATAGAGAGAAGGCTTGTGCTCAGAGAGAGTGAGACGTTATCAATATAATTACATGATTAATATTTACTTGCATTACATAGAATTACTTACATTGAAGTACAATGACCAAATTGGAGACTTCCTTAGAAAGATTCAGTACGATCTACTCTAAACCGGCGTGCGTGTATGAAACGATTGATGAATGTGGAGGAAGCAAGAAAAGTGTGTCAAGATTTAACCTGATGGAATTCCATAGTGTCTGCTTACCCCGGTGGGAAATAGGCGTGAGTTTATGTATGTATGTGTATTTCATAGAATTCGAGTCAAGTTAGATAATCTCTTTCCAATGGACATGAGCGATAACTGTACAGTCATGAGCAATATCATGTACCCACTTTAAAACCCTGTCGCTATATCATATTTGACACTTAATGAGACTTACGATCAAATTTGTCAAAAAAAGTTAATGTGACATGGTTTCAAAATGTATACATATCAGTACTCGGCAGCAGCTGATAATCAGCGCCATAATCTAGCTACAGCTAGGCTGTGGCATTTGCTGAGCTGCAGCCGTTTCGGCATTATTAATCATCATGGACACCCTACATTAATGATATGGCCAAACGTGGATGGAAATATCATTAAACGCTGACGTTTAAACGATATGGTCAGTTGAAGTTGGCCATTTCATGAAATACGACCATTTCATGAAATGGTCAATTCTATGATCTGGCCACGACATATATATATTATGTATCATCATCAACCCATTATCGTCCCCACTGCTGGGGCACGGGTCTTCCCTATGGATGGATAGGGAGATCGGGCCTTAAACCATCACGCGGGCCCAGTGCGGAGTGATGGTTATTAACGACTGTTAATGCAGCCGGGACCAACGGCTTAACGTGCCTTCCGAAGCACGGGGGAGCTCGAGATGAAAACTTTTTTTTTGTGGTCACCCATCATATGACTGGCCTTTGCGAAAGTTGCTTAACTTCAACAATCGCAGACCGAGCGCGTTTACCGCTGCGCCACCGAGCTCCTCAACTACCTTACCGACTTGGAATAACTACCATTTAACAATATGTAATTGTGTATTTTTTGCAGAATAAATATTTTCTTTCTATCTTTCTTAGTTGTGACCATACACTTCATTCATGCTCCGATCTACGAATAAATAATAAGGCTCCGATGATAGTGCTTGCTGTCTCTAAACTTGATTCTATAGCAAGACAAAAGTTAAATTTAAATTTGAACAAAACCGACATTTCTAAACATAAGAGACCATTATAAAGTTGTCTGGCAATACAACCCCTGTTGGTTTAAGTGGTGGACTTAATGAAAACGGCCGCAGGTACTGTGACTCGGCAGAACTGCTTGAGTAATGAGTTGACGAACTTACGAGTACATACTTCCATACTGTTTTATTATTACTACCTTTTTGCCCAACAATTGGGCTGTGAGCGCTTCCGAATACATCCCGCTCAGGGACGGTACTGAAAAGTCTCCTTAACAAGCGTAGTAAATTATCCCTTAGGAATAAGGCGAAAATCTACACGACTTGCATCCGTCCGATCATGACCTATGCAGGGGTAGTTTTCGCTCACGCGAGTCCTTCTCGAATACACCGCCTACAAGTAATACTCTAGTAGTAAGTAATAGCTCCGTGGTTCCTTCGCAATGAAATTCTGCACATTGACCTAGGTCTGCTAACCATTGCCCAATGGCTCAAATGAGCTTCAAAAGGTTTTTTCGATTCTGCTCCACACCACCGAAATCCCCTGGTAGTTGCGGTTTCCGAATACACCCCGCTTAGGGACGGTACTGAAACGTATCGGCGTCCGAAGGACGTAATATACGATCCTAACAACCCGATTACTCTAGCCATAGAGGCGGCCAATCAGCTCGCGACACCTAACACTTTAGAATCCTGATACCAACCCCGCCGGCGTGGTTGAAGATTCCCTCATTCAGCGCTTATCGTTATCGACCCACTAGGGTCGATGAATTCTTTCAAATATTCTTCCTCTCAGACAACGCCCTGAGCCGAGGTTCGCGCCCAACTGGGCACCCTCAGGCCTCTTGTCTTAAATTTTGTACCGGGTGAGAGCCCTCAACGCTCCCCATTTATCCGGCCAAGTAGTTAATGCCATCTGCGGCAAATATACGTGACATATTACGTCAAAAAAATAAATTCCAGGCTGTGAGTCCCAAAATAATATAAAAAATTCAAAAATATCTTTATTCAGTAGGTAACATATACCTATAAAAAATGAAAATTCTAATTTTATATTCAAATTTTAAGCGGATGCGCTTAAAACTACTTTCGGACCTTCAGATCTTTGGACTTTCGGATCGTGAGCCCAAGGATCAACTGCTCCACGGTGGCCGGATTCTACTTCTTATCGTTCATTAATATAAATGAAGGGTAGAATATACCTCAGTTCATGACCTCTGCGATGATGCGGCTGATACCAGTGTGTTGGAGTATGTAAAGTTAGAGTCGTGTCGTAAATCCGCGATTACTGCTCTTAATGAGCTCGCTCGGTTTGCCTTATAGGGTTGACACGTCTAATATCTGAATATATTTTTTTATTGGACGTAGGTAGGTCCTTCGCTGCACGTGTGTAAACCAATGATTTTCGAATTCACTTTTGAATAATAGATAAATATAAAGTGCTCAGAAGTGAAGGACAACATCGTAAAGAAATCCACTTTGAGAAACGCGTTTCGGAGGTATGTCACCTAATCTGTATTGGTCTGGTTTTAGCTTCGCGGGTTCGAAGGTCAGACAGTCGCTTCTGCAAAAAGCCGGACCTGTCAAGTCTTCAGGTTAAGAAAGCGGACTTCGTGAAAACGGTGCCTAAAGTTAGCCGTTGGTCCCGGTTACTACTTACTGATGTAAGTACGTAGTCGTTACTAGTCATTAGTAGTCGTTGAAGAATCAATTTTAAATGCAATCTTCTCTCGTGTGGGTTGTACGGATTACCAACCCCATCAACCCTGGTGTCAGAGTTATTATTAAGCCGCCATAGGTGCCTGACGTGACTCATGTAACGACTAACTTACTTACATCAGTAATCAGTAATGCAATTAAACGTTATCATTCAAATAATTTTCAATATCGATTATCATGGTTCTTTAGTCATAATGTTAACAGCCCTGCGCAGTCGTGTCGACTCGTCCCAAGCGGGCAGATAAGCCAGCTCGATTGCTTACAAGTTGTACCTACCACGAGTACACGTATTAACATGCACACACTCTATACATATGTCGCCGCTATATGAATATATCCTTAGGGATATAATTATATGCTGAACTGTAGGACTCACTAAATGTCAGGGGGATTAAAATGGCCACATCGATGCAATTCAACTAAGAAAGCAATATTGCTATTTGTCATTTGTTTGCAATGTCAAATTGCAATATTGCTTTCTTACCTTGTGACCTTTTTAACTCCCCAAATATGTTAGTGCAACAGGGTTCTACAGTGGGTACATAATATGGCTCACGACTGCACATTATTAAGGCTTTATCTAAATACAGTGTTAGTGACACCGTAACGAATACTGAGTGGGAGGGATGGTTCAGACCATGATTCTGAGTTAATATCAAGTGAAATTTTCCGTCGCAAAATTCATGTTTTTTTTAGTTTTATAAATTATTTTCAATTCTATACTTTTGCGATGGTATATTCCACTTGATATTAACTCAGAATAATGAGCGGAATCATCCCTGTCAGTATTCGTTACGATGTCACTTACACCCCGTACAAGTACATACGGTGGCAAAGTTTAGATGAAATTTTAAGTACTAAGGTTTCTCTCGAACAAAGTCGCGTGTAACATCTAGTGGTAACAAATCTACCGTTCTTTTTCCTTTCTTAAAACCCGTTAAAATCACGGAATCCCTCAGGATTTAATCTATAGCGATGGGGGCACCCGGAGTTATTCGTCGAGGCCAATTTATTCCGTCTTATTAATATGCAGGTCTAATTAAAAGGTTGGATAACGTACCAGTACCTTTACCAAGAAAGTTTGCTTTAAATATCGTAAATTCTATTGTCTTAGCGAAATAAAGGGTACTCTTCGACGAGAACTATGCGTTTCCTGAGCTTTATTTTCTCTTCAGCTTCATAATGTTTCTCCTCCTTTTCTTCCTTAGTATTATGTAGTAGTTTAAGTATTGATATTTATTTATTATAACAATTATTATGTGTATTAATTTTATGTAGTTTATGTACTCGTAAGTAAATCTATTTTTGTATTTTATGTTTAATGTCAAGTATTCTCATGCTGGACTATCCCGCTATATTATAAAATATTAAATATGTCCTATCCTCAACGGTTGCCTGTAAGAGATGGCTACTTAGCAATAAGGCCGCCTATTGTACTCTTTACATTTCTCTTTTGTTTTCTATTTTGTATTATTTATGTTATGGTCACGAGTACTATCATGTCATGTTAGAATCATAGCCAAGACATTCATCATATCCATGTAAGAACTTTAATACTAACATTTTTGCCAAACATAAACCTATTGTGTATGAAGCGATTGATGAATGTGGAGGAAGCAAGAGAAGTGTGTCAGGATCGAAGCAAATGGAATTCTATAGTCTCTGCTTACCCCGGTGGGAAATAGGCGTGAGTTTATGTATGTATGTATGTATAAACCTATTCCCAAAAAAAACTTCTTAGTATCAGTCCCGGCTATACAGGTTGTGAGAAGCTGCAGTAGTTTTAGGCGGATGAGACGTTCGTTATGTAAAATTGACGATTCAAAGTGTAACTATGTTACCTACTGAATAAAGATATTTTTGAATTTGAATTTGAATTTGAAGTCACTTTTACTGCACTTTCCCATATTACCCCAAAATTAAGTACATTAATCTCATTAAAACTTAGCATATTCCCAGGACTCTACAAAATTCCCCTCACTTTTGCACAAAATTGTGCAAAGTTTGCCAACCGCGGCAACACTGAGGGGGGAAAAGGGAAAATACCGCTGTACGTTACGCAGTGCGTTAATTTTAATATTTTACACTTGCAATAAAATAGAGCTCTAGAGATGAGTTTAAGTCACGTTCTCGAGATTGTAGGCTTTATGAAGTGGAGAAAAAAAAAATAGGGTAATTAAGAATAATAAAGGATGACCACGGAGGCCGTTACCACTCGCTTATTAACAACCTGTGTGGTCCAGTGGTCGAGCGTTGGACTCACGATCCGAAGGTCCCGGGTTCGAATCCCGATGGGGATATATCACTAAAATCACTTTGTGATTTCTAGCTTGAGAGTTTCGTAACCCTAAAAATAACAGAAAACATTCATGCCTTGGTAGCTATTTCTTACCCAATTTCTCTCCAACAATGCGGCTTCTGACACACGATTACCTACAAGGGTGGGTTGTAAGGGGAGGGGGGGGTTGCAGAAAGGTGGTGGGGGTAACGGGGGGATGCTTCACTAATTGAGTGTAAAGCAAACCAGTGTCATTTAGCCCGGGTGTTATTAAACTAAATTTGCTTCCATTGACGTCGAGTTTACGAGTATATACAGGGTGTTAGTGACATCGTAACGAAAACTTTGAGGGATGATATAGACCATGATTCTGAGTTGATATCAAGTGGAATTTTCCGTCGCAAAAGTATGGATAGAAAAATAATTAAAAAAAACACAAAAAAATTCATGAATTTTTTGACAGGAAATTCCACTTGATATCAACTCAGAATCATGGTCTGAATCATCTCCCTCAATATTCGTTACGGTGTCACTAACACCCATACCTACTTGTATGGCTACCGTATGTACTTGTACGTGGTGTAAGTGACATCGTAACGAATACTGAGAGGGATGATTCAGCTGATTATTCTGAGTTAATATCAAGTGGAATTTTCCATCGCAAAAGTATAGAATTGAAAATAATTTTAAAAAACTAAAAACAAAAACATGAATTTTGCGACGGAAAAATCCACTTGATATTGACTCAGAATCGTGGTCTGAATCATCCCTCAAAGTTTTCGTTACGATGTCACTAACACCCTGTATATATACGCGGCCAAAACATCTTGAAATAAGGTATTTATTATACCTTATTTACTAAAATAATTACTTATTCATTATTTATTTAATAAATACCTTATTTCAAGATGTTTTGGCCGCGTTGCAGCGACTGTGGTTATGACCATTATAATATGACCTCTCATCCCATTTGTCATGTTGCTACATTTGGAAGGATGATGTAAACTGGCCCTTATCTTTTTGACGTGACTTATTCAGGGTGCTGGCTTTCACGCCATACTCCGCAAACGGTGCGCTGCGACGCACTGCAGAGTGCGTGCCAGCACCAACAGCATCCTGGCTGGAATAGCTGATAGGTGGGACAGCAGCTTTATAAAGCACTGGACCCATCAGCATTTAAGCGTGTGCCATTATGGCGTTTTATAGCTTTTAAGTATTTTCTTTCTTGTATTTTAGGTTAGGTTAGGTGAGGAGCTCGGTGGCGCAGCGGTAAACGCGCTCGGTCTGCGATTGTTGAAGTTAAGCAACTTTCGCAAAGGCCGGTCATAGGATGGGTGACCACAAAAAAAAAGTTTTCATCTCGAGCTCTTCCGTGCTTCGGAAGGCACGTTAAGCCGTTGGTCCCGGCTGCATTAGCAGTCGTTAATAACCATCAATCCGCACTGGGCCCGCGTGATGGTTTAAGGCCCGATCTCCCTATCCATCCATAGGGAAGGCCCGTGCCCCAACAACAGTGGGGACGTTAATGGGCTGATGATGATGATGATGATTTTAGGTTAGTAGATATGGATGTAAATTTGTCCGAAATAAAGTATATATTTTTTTTATTGTACATTTGCCGCATATACGTGCGTATACGTAGATTATTATTAGAGATTTTGTAGTTTTGCTTCAATCCTACAAAATGTAGACCGTGGATAGTTGTAATTGGCTATATTTTTTACCATTTGTAAATCTGATATAGAATAAGCTGTTACTATCCCTTTAAATAAATAAATACCTGGTTGATGCCACCACCACAAACTATGGCTCACCTTTTATGCTGTCCTAAGTGCCCTAACACCTGCACTATTAAAGACCTTTACGAAGCCACTGCCAATGCCGTAAGCGTGGCCAATTATTGGTCAGCAAAAATTTAGTATCGATCGCCATCCACTCGCAAAGAAGAAGAATAAATAAATATTACTGTTTAGCAATAAGGCCGCCTATTGTGCCTATTTTTATTCGTATTTTTGTGTCCTTTGTGTATGCCGTTGTGCAATAAAGTATTATTGATTGATTAACTACTTGGCCGGACAAATGAGAACCGGTAAGAGCTCCTACCCGGTACAAAATTTAAGACAACAGACCTAAGGGTGCCCAGTTGAGCGCGAACTTATTTGAAAGAGTTAATCGACCCCGAGTATATATAGGAGTACCCACCTTAGGCGCTTCTTGAATTATCTTACAAAAAGGTTCCACTTTCCCTTTTCAGGAAAATGTTACACAAATATTATCCTACGTAAATATTATTCCTTGAGCCCGTGTTTATTTTTGTGTTTAGACAAGCGTTATTCTGACAATATTGTAGCTTGAAATACGGGTACTTAATATGTCGAAGATGTGTATTTGGAATGGATATTACCTATATAATTTTATGTATTATGTTTCTTGTTTATATTATTTCTGTTCTATGTTAATGCTTTGTGGCGTCTTTAAATAATAAATATATCTTTCTTTATTTAAAAAAGATTTCTTATTAATATAGATGGAAATTATAAATATAGAAGTGATATTTTCGTTCACTGCATTACCAGTTTTTTTTTAAATCAGCAACAGAAAAAAAAACCGTCGACGTCTAAAACAAATACAAAAAGCAGTCGTTATTTCTTATAATAATAAGGTGGGAAAAGGAGATAAACGCGCATTGTATATTATAGATAGGCCTCCATTGTCTCTGTGCCGTGGCGTTGTCAAATTGTCAATAATAGCGCGCTCCCAGTCCCGCGAGACAAGACAAATAGCGCAGCGAAAGATTCTCCTAGCGTCAAGGATATTTCTTCGGAAATGTCTCGTTGGGAGAGAATTTTTAAACTTTCTTATGGTTTATCTAGGTGTATTTTTCCTGGCTAAAATACATCGTGCTGAAAAGGCGATATTTTTAAAAGGAAAATCTAGTATATTTTTACTAAGAACGTCTCCTATTTAAGCCAAAGCGGGCATTAGAAGCTCTATTTAGATGACTTTTTATGCTATTACTTGAGATTTTTCTTTAAACACAAAGATAACTGCTACCATTTTTATACTTTTTTTTACTCATAAAGCCGCTATCATCACAACTTACAAAAAAGGACTGAATATACTCGTATAACGATGATTTGATTTTAAGAACCCAATTACCAATTTATATTTGAAATATACAATATAAACATGATATTACGGCATTTTTTTCTAAATAAACCTTTTCTAAGCAAGCTACCTGTACTTGAAAGATGAGGTTTTCATCGGACGTGCTTGAGAGTCCGCATTCGTATCTGTGAGGACGAATCTCTCCAATTACAATGGCTCACCACGCAAAAGGTTATTATTTATTTTATTTTGATTTTAGAACGCTCACGGGGTAACAGAGTTGATAGGGCAACACGTTTTCAAATTGTGTTTACTGTTCTATTATTTGTGTTTTCCACCCCTTTAATGTATAAGAAGACTTTTGGAAGACTTTGATGAGAGTCGAAGAAGCGAAAGTGGTGTGTCAGGATCGTAGTAAGAGAGATTCTGCTTATCTTACGAAATAGCGTGATCGTAATCGTGATAATCATCATCATCATCATCAGCCCATTAACGTCCCCACTGCTGGGGCACGGGCCTTCCCTATGGCTGGATAGGGAGATCGGGCCTTAAACCATCACGCGGGCCCAGTGCGGATTGATGGTTATTACCGACCGCTAATGCAGCCGGGACCAACGGCTTAACGTGCCTTCCGAAGCACGGAGGAGCTCGAGATGAAAACTTTTTTTTGTGGTCACCCATCCTATGACCGGCCTTTGCGAAAATTGCTTAACTTCACTTTATTGTACCAAAATAAAAAGAAATAATTACGAAACACTCTTAGCTAGACATGGCAAACGGCGGCAAATCGCATAAAGCCCACCCTACCTATACCCATACCTAAACCCACCCATGCCTAGACCTATATTATTTAAAAAAAATACCTATGCGATTAAAGACTAAAGTAATACTGAGGGGGTGAGGTAAACCTAGCTCAGCCGCTGGTGGGGAGCGGAGAGTTGCCGTTCAATATTAATCCTTATTCTTTGCCGCTGGTTGTGTTATAAACACCAGCTATGCTATCGCTGTATGACCAATGGCCGGACGTCAACGCATACGTCACCGCCGGCGCCATTGTGTACCGTATATAATTGAATTAAAAAAATATGTAATAAAGTAACAGCCTCCATGGTCTAGTGGTTAGAGCGTTAGGCTCAAGATCTGGAGGTCCGGGTTCGATTCCCGATGGGGACATTGTCGAAATCACTTTGTGAGACTGTCCTTTGTTTGGTAAGGACTTTTCAGGCTTGAATCACCTGATTGTCCGAAAAAGTAAGATGATTCCGTGCTTTGGAAGGCACGTTAAGCCGTTGGCCCCGGCTATTAGCCGTAAAAACATCTCCACCAACCCGCAGTGGAGCAGCGTGGTGGAGTATGCTCCATACCCCCTCCGGTTGATTGAGGGGAGGCCTGTGCCCAGCAGTGGGACGTATATAGGCAGTTTATGTATTTATGTATGTAATAAAGTAACGCAACATTTCAATGAAAATTATGCATAAATTATGAAGCGCTCACGTCAAAGTTTTAAATACTACCTTCTATGGTTATATCCTCTCTTCCCTTTTATCTAAATTACCTAAAACTGTCACACAACTCCCTTAACCAACAGCTTAATGACATAACTGTACGTTTGGTCCATAAAATGGTTTCACAGAGACAACGATGTGTATGGAAGAGACATTTTCAATTTTATCTTCTTCTATCAGGTGGATTACTAACCTCAGTAACTATGGTATTAGAGTTATAATCAGTAGTATTAAACTGAAGGTATAATTCAGTACAATTAGTGATCTTCTTCTATCGTGTGGGTTGTGAGGTGGACTACCAACCCCACCAACCCTGGTGTCAGGGCTACTATTGAGCCGCCAATTCTATGAAAAGCTATGGAAAGCATTGCTATCCAAAATTCTAGGCTAAATAAATTAAATTCATTTTTTTGGGGTTATATATACGTTTCTACAATAAAATAACATACAGTGTTTTGAATTTGTCAGAAAATAAATTGAAAGTTCATGTGAAGCTTACTTTATGTAAAAAAGCTTATCGTTAGATTAATGATTACTTTAATGATAAAAATGTCTGGTATTGAATGTGTTCCTCTATAAATAACTTGTAATGTATATACTACATTGATTTAAAAGATGTGTCGCTGTTACAGTTTCTTGTCATTTCTTCTCCTCAGCCTTAACACCTTGCGAAATGATGTAGATTCAAAAATGTTAAATTGACCTTCAATAAGTTTATGATAATTAAATCTATGATAATTACGTTGAATAAATTAAATGATTCTGATTCTGAGCAGGCACGGGCTGTTGGTCTTTTTGTACAAGTTGTAGGATGTAATTTAATTAACAGCCTCCGTGGTCTAATGGTTAGAGCGTTAGGCTCACGATCTGGAGGTCCGGGTTCGATTCCCGATAGGGACATTGCCGAAATCACTTTGTGAGACTGTCCTTTGTTTGGTAAGGACTTTTCAGGGTTGAATCGCCTGATTGATCGAAAAAGTAAGATGATTCCGTGCTTCGTAGGGCACGTTAAGCAGTTGGTCCCGGCTATTAGCCGTAAAAACACCTCCACCAACCCGCAGTGGAGCAGCGTGGTGGAGTATGCTCCATACCCCCTCCGGTTGATTGAGGAGAGGCCTGTGCCCAGCAGTGGGACGTATATAGGCTGTTTATGTGTGTAGGATGTAATTAGCCTTCAGCCGTGCATCAAGGTTATTTGTTAGACTGTATTTTTCTTCGACTTCTACTAAATCTACGCATGAAGTGTATCTGTGGTGGTGGTTTTAAATAAATACTGCGTGGTTCGCGGCTATAGGGTCGTTATGGGCTTTTATATCCCATAACGCGAGCAGGGCTTATAATTTGGGCTTATTTCGACGTGGAGGCGAATAAATCACATAGTCAATATCGCGGTGATCGGTAACGGGGGTCGCAAGGCTTTTTCGTGATGTCGCAGACTTGTCGCAGTGTTGTAGGGGCAAGTTTTTTTTTTTATAAAATAGTCTCTCGTGTTTGGCCACAGTCTCACCTGATGATAAATGACGATGTGGTCACGCTTAGCAAATGCCTATTCACTCTAGCCTTGAAGACTCCCAGATTATAACGAGTTGGAAAAACAGACGACGGCAGACAGTTCCAGGCCTTCGATGTTGAGGCGAAACGTTTAGTGCGGATTGGTGGTAGGTATATCTGTCGTGGCCAGATCTTAGAATTGATCATTTCATGACGTGTTCGACCATTTCATGAAATGGTCAACTTAGGTTGGCTATTTCATGAAATATGAAATAAGATTAACTTGATATATCAATCAACATTTGGCCATATCGTTAACGGTGTCCATGCTATGTGGCGTAATAGAAATGCTAATAGTCGATTAAGTTCTTAAGTTCAAAATTATTTACCTAATCGGTATGGAAAATTGTACAATTACATCGATTCATCGATTATAATATCAATCAAGTTTTAAATATAATCCACTTTCGCTTCTTCGGTTGATAAAGGGAAGGTCTGTGCCCAGCAATGGGACGTATATAGGGTGTTAGTGGCATCGTAATGAAAAATTTGATGGATTCAGACCATGATTCTGAGTTGATATCAAGTGGAATTCTCCGTCGCAAAAATCTCATGAATTTTCCGACAAGAAATTCCGTTTGATATCAACTCAGAATCATGGTCTGAATCATTCCCCACAGTATCTGTTACCATGTCACTAACACCCTGTATAGGCTATTTATGTACAAAAGAAATAATTGACAAACAATAATAAAGAATTGTCACAACATTTCAATAACAAGCCAAACATACTGTATACTCCGACAGATACAAACGACATAATATCACGAATACAAATACAGATAAAATACAAATACGTACGGCCATAGATACGGATGAGATATATCGTACTTCCGAACTCTCATTATACGTGATTATTGGACTGTTTTTGTTTTCCCCTACTGGTGCCTTCCTGTCTATACATCAATCTTATGTCCTCGACTTGCGAAAACCAAGTAAGCGCCGTTTGAAAAAAACACATTCAGATGTGATTTTCTTCAGGAAAACCTCAATTTCTCTCGATTAATTTCAATCCGGATAAAAATTGAGACCACAATTTCGAAGTCGGTTAAAATTAAGCAAAATTAAAAATTTTGGAAAAACCCACGACGGTAAAAATATCATCGAAAAAGAATAAAATAACTCAAAACCCCCGACTTAACCCAATTATTATGTAACGAAATATTATATTAGACTTAAAAATACTTTCTAAAAAAGAGTTGATATCTCGAGACATCGGTAATAGATATACTTAAGTACCTAAACAATGAATATGGATGTTTACAGTTTTTTCCTAACGTGTCTGTATCTCGAAGATATACTTAAATGTAGCGATAATAATTTTACCATAATACATAACCGAGGAATATCCGTCGGGGGCTGCCTTTTCTATTTAACAACGTTAGAAAGAAGCAGCTACATTGTATGAGAATGTCAAATTTTCCTTCAAATCTGTCTGTCTTGCAATCTTTGAGGGCTAATTACTTAGTTTTATGCCCTTATTAAGGGTACTTTTTTTGGATGTTTCTAAAAGCCTATTAAATGGAGCAGTTTTTAGAAATACTTTCATGGTCCATGACAATCTCATGTGTTTATTATTCTTCGGCGAAGTTTTAACAACTGTAACAATTTTGGTCGAATTCTCACTTTGACTTCCGATAACTTTTTTTTTATACTTGATTTGACTTTGATTTATCTTTGATTGAGCGGTACACAGCCTTAGGCATAGTTGTGAAGTAAAATAAAATAATTATTAAGAAAGGGATAGCGACAAAATGATTATTTCTGAAGTAAGGTAGAAAATCTAGAAAAAGGTACAAAATGGGTCATATCTCCTAAACCGTAAATAATTACTGAACATACATGGGGGTGTTTCTGGTAGCTAATGAGCCACTCTATCTAATTTTTCATTTTGAACCTGAACTTCTGGGCCACCCTGTATATTATACAGTTGCTTTCTGTTTAAAGTTACCTCTATAACACTCATCTGAGAACATGCACCAATCACCCACGAACTCATTCCTGAAATCTGCATTGAAATCAGACAATACGTTTTAATTTTAATAATATTGCAATATAAACGTTTCACACTAATATAGCAGCGCCTCCTAGTGAGTTAATATCATAAGACTTATCTTAGACCATGCACCATTCAACTACGAACCCATTGCTGAAAACCACATTGAAATTGGACAATTCGTTTTAATATTATTGCAATACTATTTTTCACTAATATTGTGGCACCCTCTAGAAAGACGTAATTTTTATATTATTTGGGAACATGCAATAAGCTACCACGTACACATTGCCGAAAACAGAATTTATTGTAATCGGACATTTCGTTTTGATTATATTGCAACATTGTTTTGCACTAATATTGTGGCACCCCCTAGTGAGTTACAGCCATGACACCTGTCTAAGAACATGAACTCATCAAACACAATCCCGTTATTGAAAACCGCCTCAAAATCGGATCATTAGTTTAAAAGATAGGTGGTAACATTACTTTGCACAAACGCACACACAAACATCTCTCACCCTAAACGCATATACCTGCTCCGTTCCGTCGTGGGTAATAAATGTAATTAAAATTATACTAACCGTAATTAACAACACTTTGCTTTACTTAATACATAACATACATAAACTGCCTATATACGTCCCACTGCTGGGCACAGGCCTCCCCTCAATCAACCGGAGGGGGTATGGAGCATACTCCACCACGCTGCTCCACTGCGGGTTGGTGGAGGTATTTTTACGGCTAATAGCCGGGACCAACGGCTTAACGTGCCCTCCGAAGCACGGAATCATCTTACTTTTTCGGACAATCAGGTGATTCAAGCCTGAAAAGTCCTTACCAAACAAAGGATAGTCTCACAAAGTGATTTCGACAATGTCCCCATCGGGAATCGAACCCGGACCACCAGATCGTGAGCCTAACGCTCTAACCACTAGACCACGGAGGCTGTTTACTAATACTACCTGATTATTGAGTGATGGGTTCAAGTTTATGAATTAAATGAGGATTAATTGGATGAATTTGATTCACTTGACCACACAATCCACGTGCCACTTATAGTCGATCTTGATTTTTCTTTAATCTTCGCCAATCACTTCGTATTATCTACAATTTATTGATTGTGATCTTCTCTGAAATCTGGCTCGAAGGACCATGAATATGCCTGATATGCCTTTTTACTGATTTTTAAGGGATTTAGGTAGCAATGAAACAGCACCGTGTTCGACATAATTACGTGTAATCAATGGAACCGAAAAAAAAAACGCCTGTCAGAAACAATTAACTAATAAAAACTATTGCAAATAAATTGCTATTATAAATTGAAGAGGCGTTTCGAATAATATTGACTCTAAACTCTAATATTGTGGCGCCCCCTAGTGAGTTACAGACATGACACCTGTCTAATAACATGAACTCATCAAACACAAACCCGTTATTGAAAACCGCATCAAAATCGGATTATTAGTTTAGAAGATAATTAATAACATTTCTTTGCACAAACGCACACACAAACATCTCTCACCCTAAACGCATATACCTGCTCCGTTCCGTCGTGGGTAATAAATAGTAAAATGGCGAAAATAATTATGGTAGGTACTCTTTCAATAGGCTAGTTTCCAACTAGTCAAATCAGTTACTTTTTACTAAACGTCACGAAATTACTAAGGAAATTTTATGAAAAAGCACACTAAAAACGTGATAAAATGTCGGATTTATTATTACGTTTTTCTTTATTCAAATTCATAAATAAGTTAAGTGGAAAAAAGAAAATGTTTTTCGTTAGTTTTAAATATGTCTTTATTTAGTAATCCGAATTTCATAATTTATTTTAAAACTAGTTCACCCAATTTGCATGTTTTTAAAGAAAATGTCGACAACTGTAAGAAATCCAGTTTTGTTAGAAATCCACAGCGTATCGTGTCGATAATATAAGTTAATGGAATCTATTCATTAAGAAAGCGGGAACAATTTGAAAATAAAGCCATTTCGAAATACATTGGATACCTTGACATTTAATTTCCTAAAATACCATTCTATTATAGTCCGCCTAACAAATTGTCGAAACACGAACGCGGGAAAAATTCGACCACTTTTCGAAAACACGCGATCGAAATCTGGTTTTCTTAGAAAGGCCAAACTAACCGCACCGTCTTGTGCAACTAAGTTTTTTGCTTCGGTCGAACATCGTTGGAATGTTTTTAGAATGTTTCGAGCAAAAGATCAAATACTTAGACACGTACTTATAAAATGCAGTTTTCTCTAGATAAATATTTCTTATTAATATATTATATATATGTATTTCTCTTATTTCTTTTTTTTTTGTTTTTGTTTCATATTTTTGTTCTGTAACTGTTTTGTTTATGGTGTAAATAAAGTTCTATTTTTTCTTACTTTCTTACATTTAAAAGATATCGTGACTTACATCGCAGTGTCACGGGTTTGAATCCCGGATCGAGCTCTAAACCACTGAATTCGACTTTATGAGTTTGAATTCATGTATGGATTATAGATAATTGATATCACGTGGTTTTCAGGATTTGTTCCCGGTTAATGGTAATAGGCTCGCCCCCTATTACATAAGGCTTAAACATAGCAGGCGAGGACTGGGTATATGGATATACTATACACCCCTGCCTACCTCTCTGAGGATACAAGCGTTATGTTAAGACATGATACGTAAAAGAAGCTTCACCATTACTCCATATCTATGATATTTTCACGCGCTTTCTTGAAGTAGTCTCAAGGTACGTACCTAAAGTACTATTTTTTGCAGTTAGGATTACAGAAACTCACACCTATTTCCCACCCGGGTAAGCAGAGACTATGGAACTCCATTTGCTCCTGACGCACTTCTCTTGCTTCCTCTACATTTATCAATCGTTTCATACACGCACGCCGGTTCAGAGTAGATCGTACTGAATCTTTTCTAAGGACATCTCCAATTTGGTCTGTGTAGGTCCTTCTAGGTCTTCCTCTGCCAGCTCTACCTTTAATCTTCGCTTTTTTATTTATTAGTAAGGTAATAAATATAATAGAGGTTAGGATATTCATAATAATACCATTTCGAGGACAGCAGTTTTTGCCGTGAGATAAAATCCAACTCCTTAAAAAAAAGTTGAAAGAAAAATTACACCCCGAGTTACCCGCTAGGTTTTAAACGCTCGAGGATAAAATAAAAAGGGCAGTAGCTAGTTAAAAGTTGGTAAGTCTAAAAGCATATAGACTGCAGGCAGTCTAACAATGAACCTTGAAGCACTGAAGGCTAATTACATCCTACGACTTGCACAAAAAGACCAACATGCGCTGCTTGCTTTTCATAGAATATCTACTAACTTATACCACACACAGACGCGTATACGTGTATACATACGTTTTACAATAAAATACCAGATAATACTTTAAATTTGTTAGAAAATAACTTTAAAGCTCATGTGAAGCTTACTTTACGTAAAAAAGCTTATTATAAGATTAATGATTACCTAAATGATAAAAATGTCTGGTATTGAATGTGTTCCTCTAGTTATTAACTTGTAATGTACCCTCATTGCTTTAAAAGATGTGTTTCTGTTGCAGTTTCTTGTCATTTCTACTGATCAGCCATAACACCTTGCGAAATGACGTAAATTCAAAAATGTTACATTGACCTTCAACAAGTTTATCCATGATAATTACGTTGAATAAATGATTCTGATTCTGACACTATATACAGGGTGACATCGTAACGAAAACTTTGAAGGTGATTCAGACCATGATCCTGAGTTGATATCAAGTGGAATTTTCCGTCGCAAAATTCATGTTTTTTTTTTATTTTATTTAGTTATTTTCAATTCTATACCTTTGCGATGGAAAATTACAATTGATATTAACTCAGAATCATAAAATTAAACTTAAATTAATTAATTGAATTATGTTGGCGATAAGGCCGCCTTTGCCCACCTTAGAATAAGTTTACCCTGTAAATGTTTTGTGAATTTGTGTGCAATAAAGTGTTTTAAGGTAAACGCTCCTATTACCGCCAGGTTAAGCTATGCTCTGATTACCTCTCAGAAATTAAGTACTTAAAAAATAAATTTATGTCCGAAATCCCACTTGTCTCTATTACCGCCACATGAAATGCGGTTTCTTTCTATTACCGCCTTTGCTGCATCGAATACCGCCAACCAGATATCAAGTACAATAAAATACTTTATTTTAAAAAAAGGTAGTTTAAATACCGTATTTTTACCACTGCTAATGTAGTTCTCTCAAAATACAGGTTCACCTTGTTTGAAAGACAGCGTTTCAACAAAAACTGTAAACGAACTATTTTCAATAAACTTTATTATTATTGTTATTTTTTTATTAAATGAATTATGACATAAACTACAGAAAAATCTTTTGGTTTCTTAGATTTATATACATAATCGACGTCTGTCTCTGTCCATCTGTCTGTCTCTGTCCGTCTGTTTGTCTCTGTCCGTCTGTCTCTATCCGTCCGTCCGTCTATCTCTGTCCGTCCGTCCGTCTATGTCCATCCGTCTGTCTCTGTCCGTCCGTCTGTCTCTGTCCGTCCGTCTGTCTCTGTCCGTCCGTCTGTCTCTGTCCATCCGTCTGTCTCTGTCCGTCCGTCTGTCTATGTCCGTCCGTCTGTCTCTGTTCGTCCGTCTATCTCTGTCTATCCGTCTGTCTCTGTCCATCCGTCTGTCTCTGTCCGTCCGTCTGTCTATGTCCGTCCGTCTGTCTCTGTTCGTCCGTCTGTCTATGTCCATCCGTCTGTCTCTGTCTGTCCTTCTGTCTCTGTCTATCCGTCTGTCTCTGTCCGTCCGTCTGTCTCTGTCTGTCCTTCTGTATCTGTCCGTCCGTCTGTCTCTGTCCGTCCGTCTGTCTCTGTCCATCCGTCTGTCTCTGTCCGTCCGTCTGTCTCTGTTCGTCCGTCTGTCTCTGTCCATCCGTATGTCTCTATCTGTCCGTCCGTTTCGGTCTGTCCGTCCGTGTCTGTCTGCACCGTACCGTACCTAATAATAGAATAAATGATCGATTCACAAACGAGTTTACGTTCTTGAATAATGATATACCCTGTATATAAATCATAAGAGGGAATCTATGGTGGCGGTAATAGAAACGTGTATGTAATTTCTGTGTTTCAATTTCCGCCACATAAAAATTAGCCTTAAGAAAACAAATAAATATTGAAAATGAGAGCTACGTATATAATAACCAGTTTTAAAGCATATTTTAATGAATACCTGAAGTATTTAAATTAGAAATTCATAATTACTTCAACTACTTGTTCATACATTTCTTTAAAAAATACATTAACTTATATGCAGCACAGGATACTTGAATTCCACCAAATGTGTGGCGTAAATAGATTTTAATGTAGTTCATGAACCATACTACAAAATGAGATGACAACATTATGAATGATTGGGCATGTTACCTTAAATAACTAAAAAATACAAATATTATACAAACATCGATCGCCGCCATAGGTGGCGGTAATAGAAACAAACTGCAAATGTATGCTTCTATTACCGCCATATTTTAAAACTCAAATTAATCATTTAAAATTAACACAAATATCAAATATAGCATGCTTTCTCAGTTCTTAAACGTACTAAGAAGTAGTTACAATTACTAAAATGAAGAAAAATATGTTTCATCGGACACAAAACAGTAGTGGCTTGTATGGAGCGCGTTGCTTGCGCGGACACTGCATACTTACAGACCAATCACAAATTAGACTGTTGTTGCCCACGCTCAGGAGTATGTCCGTTTCATGGTCAATTAATACATGTATCTTTTGACATTTGAATCAAATTTCTATCTCAGACACAATTCAAAATATCCGCAATTTAAAAAAGGTGGCGGTAAACGATGTCGATTTTTGGGTGGCGTTAATAGGAGCGTTTACCTTATTATTATTATTATTAACTCAGAATAATGAGCTAAATCATCCATATCAGTATTCGCTTATTGGCGCATCCGAGTAAGAAAGTTTTTCGATTTAATTTTCTCTTTGTGATCCATAAGGTTTACCAATTTAGGTACGTACCATGTTTTTTCATTTCTCGTCATCATCGATTTCACATAAACAGATCTTACCTGAAAAAGAAGAAAATTTAGATTAAGTACTGTTAAAAATACTCGTATACTTTCTTGTAACTACTATAAGTTCAAGATTAAAAAAAAATGGTTTTTAAAAGATTTTTACACGTGTCATGGAAAATAAATATAATAATCTCGTTAAGGCAAAAATAAAGATCGAAAATTGGCCTTTTCTATTAAACTTTATTTATTCTTTATAAACTAGTTTAGTAAGCAAAATAATTTACAAGAATTGAGTTTCCTTTTCATAAGGTTTGCTAAGATCTGTTCTAGAAAAGGGTACTTAAATTTAAATAATAAATCCTTAGTAAAAGAACATTTTAAAAATAGTATTTAAAATAGTTATAGTATTTTCGAAGAATTGAGCGAGTTATTTAACGTACAAATATACTTTATTGCTCCAAAATAAATAAAATAGTTACAAAATAGACTTAACAAGGTACACGGCAAATGGCGGCCTTATCGCTTAAAGCGATTTCTTCCAGACAACCACAAGGCGAGGAGGAGGAGGAGTAACGTAGTTTGAGGATCGCTTTTTTGACGTGAGTTATTGTAGATTTTCTGCATTAACTACTTGGCCAGTTTGATGATTGCAGAGGCACATATAAGAACTTCATTCTGATGCCAACATACAATGTGTCTTCTAACGACTTACGGCGCTACCTGCCCTATTAGATATTACGGTCGTGAAGACATTGTGTTATATAAACCCGTCACGTATCGAATTAAAACTGGCGCAATTATAAATCTTATAAAATCGCACTCAAAGGCTTCCCGTAGCATGCGACCGTTGACAATACTGTACTGATTGCGTGTCTGTCTGTTCGTCTGGTCTATTAATATTAAATTATAGACCGAGTAATGAAACAATCACAGAATATATTCAGCTTGCTTCTCATTCTGCGCATGTCATAATAACCTATTGAATTTTTGTGTTAATAACTGCAAATGTCAACTTTCCAGTAATGAAAAGATAACATTAACTAACTGATACATTATTCGGAATAAAATTTAACCCTAACAGGCTAAAGATTAAGTTGAATCTAATAAAAACATATTGTAATAAAAAGGCCCTTTCTAAAATCAAGAAATAAGTTTATCATATTTGCTCGATAGTAGCTGTGTGGGAAAACATGGTGAGGAAACCCACATTCCCGAAAAAATCATTTTCGGAGGTATGTGACCTGCTAGGCTGGTTTTCCCATCGCGAGTAAGAAGGTCAGACAGGCAGTCGCTTCTGTAAAAAACCGGACCTGTCAAAACTTCAGGTTAGATAAGCGGACCCCGTGAAAAACGGGATGACGCTAGGTAGATGATGAATATTGATGTTGATTCCTGTTCACATCATCTAATTTTATTTTAAGTTATACCTGTTTATTTCTAATCTGCTGAAAAAGAAAGGGACGGGTAATCAACAGATGAACTAAGTACCTACACCTCACCGAGCTTTCTGTTAGACCAATGTGCTAGATGAACCATAACGCCGTCTTTGTCAGTCGAGCAAACTGTGCTAGTGAAAACTGCACTTAAGATTATTTAATAATCTCACTATAACCTCATATCTTATACATTATATCATTACTCGCAGTATTAATCAGAAGTATAATTAACCTCGAGGGTTGAGGTCGGGACCAGCCATAAATACTGGCGTGATAATTAGACGAGCCGTCTAGATGGAAAAACTTCCAGCTTATAACTGCCTCAACAGGGAAATAATGAGGAAATCCTCAACTTTATTTTTTATTCATTTTTAAAGAGGAAAATGTAGGTCAGTACTGAATCTGTGTAGAAAAAAAACAACATTATAATTAGGGCTGTTAGAGTAGGTGATAATGCTAATTCTAGAACACACTATCTAATTGCATTTTAATTTATATCTGTCACTTTTTTACCCACCGAAAAGGAAAGGGATGGATAATTGACAGCTATTAATTTTAAAATGAATGACACTGAATTAATAACCCGGGCGAATCAAATTGGTATGTCGCTGGTATGCACTTAATTCTGTAAATTTTTTAGAGGAAAGTTTTAAATGTCTGCCTAAAATTGACCTTGAAATTGATTGATTTTTTATTCGTTTGTACATGTTCTTCCTTATGTCTTTATTCAAATAAAGAATTATTGATTGATTGCTTGACGTGTGTTGCGACTATTCTAAGTACTTATATCAACTTAAACTATGACATCGATGGCTTCAAAGTTGGGTTATTTTAGTGCGATGCCGAGCAGTTATTACTCTCATAACAGGCATAGCTATAAAATATATAGTCGTTACGTAAACTCCACATTAAGAGCGACTCGAGAATACTTCCCCGATCGTAAGTCTTTTCGCATGAACGTAAAGTATACATTACGTACTAACCAGTGGAACAGCATTATATAGCTTAGCTAAGATTTAAGGTTTAAAAGACCAACTTTCTTGATGCTTTTTTCAGTAATTCAAAATTTAAATTCAAAATTATCTTTATTCAGTAGGTAACATAGTTACACTTTGAATCGTTTTTTACATAACGAACGTCTCATCCGCCTAAAACTACTGCAGCTTCTCACAACCTGTATAGCCGGGGAAAAGAAGCTACAAGAAAAACCTCGGCACAGGGCCCTAGACGTTCTTTAAAAAAATAAACATAAAATATTGGTATACAATTGAGTAATTTAGCTGCCTAATATCAGTTCTCAGACAGTTAATCCCATGCATTCATATCTTCTAAATAATCACTAACTTTATAATAACCTTTTTTGTAAAGTTTTTGTTTAACTACTAATATAATAAGTAATGTAATAGTTTGATAACGTTATACGTAACGTCCTCCTTTGAAGTAAATTAAACAATTTTACAAATTATAACCTACCATATCAGCAGCATTCTCAATGCTAAGAGAAAAATTTCGTACGCATATTTTTACTTACCCCTAAGGCATTATGTCTTTTACATGGAGATAGTATATTAGGTTTGTATTGTAGCGACAAGAATGGAGAATGCTACACCGACAAGAGCGTGGCTCTTAAATTAGTGACGTGATTGTGGTGACAGCGTAACTTATAGTACTGTGTGTATATGGGTTGTTCTTCTTTTTTATCGACAATGATCTGTCCTTCGTTCTGCTTCTGATAAGTTATGTTTTAGAATTTTATTTAATGTTTTGATTGTCCAAAAATATAGTTATCTTATTATACTCAAAATACAAGCAAAATACTAATCGGTTCCTCAATTAGTTATTAACGTAGCTTGATCGTTTTTCACAAAATTATGTGACAGAGTGGTAAATTGAAATGCTGTCTCCGATGAAAAGGGCCACTCTGTCACAATATTTTTTGGAATGCGCCTGCAAAGAAAAGTATTGTAGCAGAGTACAAACTCTGCACATACTGGCCTTTTGTTCGGACCATCATCATTTTAAATTACGAAATTCTCATTCCATTCCATTCGCATTTCCTTTCATTTTACTCACTTTTGACTCACTGCATCCCTGACCTTCATATAAACAACAAGTGTATTATACTGTTTAGGGCCGTGCCCTCTGAAACCCTCCTCAGTGCCCTCCTTTTTTGAAATGTGTATATTGTGAACTATTATTTTTGTGACTATGTTACTAAGTTTGTGAAGTGTTTTTAATAAACTATACTACTACTGCTTGCTGTTGCTTCTACTTTATCACCAATCATTCCCCTACTCTGCCGGCACGTTGGGATTCCATATCCTCACCTCTCAGCGTGCCGCAGTATGTTACCAAGATAAAGAGAACCACTAAATAGTCCTCTACAGACACATCTTTATATGATGTTTTAAAATATTTATTGCCGTTATAATTTTAAAGATGTTAAATCCGATAAATCGAGAAAATGTCTTTTTATTGTCGATAAAAAAGAAGAACGACCCATATCCATTCCACAGGGATATGGATATGTAACGACCTCCGTGGTCCAGTCGTTGAGCGTTGGGCTCACGATCCATGTTCGATTCCCGGTGGGACATATCGCAAAAATCACTTTGTGATCCCTAGTTTGATTAGGACATTGCAGGCTGATCACCTGATTGTCCAAAAAGTAAGATGATCCGTGCTTCGGATGACACGTTAAGCCGTTGGTCCCGGTTACTACTTACTGATGTAAGTAAGTTGTCATTATATGAGCCAGGATTTCATGTCAGGAGCCTTTCGCGGCACTCAAACTCACAACCCACACAATAGAAGAAGAAGGGATATGTTTACAGCAGAACGATCGATGAAAAGTATTTATGCCGACTCAATGATAATAAATTTTATCCCAACTTGTGAGAGGCCAAGTAGATGAACCGTGAATCGGTTTATTGTCTGTCCCGAGAAGAATATAGATTAAACCATTAATACATTTTGTTTGGGAGATAATTAATTCGCTTCGAATCGTGTTGTTGACAGCTTAAGGCGGATCGCATATTGTTAAAGTGTCACGGGTTCGAATCCCGGGTAGAGCTTTAAACTACTGAATTAGACTTTATGAGTTTGAATTCATGTTTGGATCATAGATAATTGATACCTATCACATGATTTCTGGGAATTGTACCCGGCAATAGCTAATAGGAGCTCGGTGGCGCAGCGGTAAACGCGCTCGGTCTGCGATTGTTGAAGTTAAGCGACTTTCGCAAAGGCCGGTCATAGGATGGGTGACCACAATAAAAAAAGTTTTCATCTCGAGCTCCTTCGTGCTTTGGAAGGCACGTTAAGCCGTTGGTCCCGGCTGCATTAGCAGTCGTTAATAACCATCAATCCGCACTGGGCCCGCGTGATAGTTTAAGGCCCGATCTCCCTATCCATCCATAGGGAAGGCCCGTGCACCAGCAGTGGGGACGTTAATGGGCTGATGATTATGATGAACGCCAATAGGCTCGCTCCCTATTACATGAGACTTAAATATAGCTGGTGAGAAGTAGGTGTACTATACACTTATGCCTAGGGAAACAGGCGTGAGGTGGTCTTATGTTATGTCTATTCGTATTATGAAAGTTTTGTGTGTATTTTTTTCTGTTTTTTGAAATGACTTATTGTAGATTTTCCGCAAATGGCATTAACTACTTGGCCGGATAAATGGGGCGCGTTCAGGCTGTAACACGGAGTAAAATTCAGGACAACAGGCCCGAGGGTGCCCACTTGGACGCAAACCTCGGCTCAGGGCGTCGCATCGTCTGAGAGTATTACATTTGAAAGAATTAATCTACTTTAGTAGACCAGGTGTCGCGGATGTAATCTTTAGTAGGTAAAAGTTCGTGGATTTACGTTTATGAAAAAGTGAACGTAAATCTTCGCGTTTCAGCATCAAGTTTTATATTTAATTAAAGTTCCTTGAATATGATTTTTTTTTAATAAAAGTTTTTAACTTGAAATACAAAGAAGATTTTTATAGAAATTACATTTTTCGACCTGACCCACCCAGCCCACCGACCCAGCTGACCTGTGCCCAGCAGTGGGACGTATGTAGGCTGTTTATGTTATGTTATGTGTTACATTTTTCTAGCACTTGCCCGTGTTGGAATATAGTTTATCTACTGACATACATATATATACTCACGCCCGTCACGGTGTACGCTGCTATCGGTGAATACTGAAGTTTATAGACTCGTGCAGCGACTTTTCTTCATCGACTTTATATCAAAAGTGACTGCAAATTGTCTTTCGATCACCAAAAATAATTAGTAAATATTCTTTTTCATTGAATAGTCAATGAAAAAGAATATTTACTAATTATTTTTGGCTCTGTCTACCCCAATAGGGATTATAGAAGGAAGTTGAAGTATGTATGTGTCCGTAATCGCTTCTATGATGAACTGGAAGTAAATAAAAAAACAGAACACCTTCAGCCACTTGTCTTCATGTCGTAGAACCCGACTGGCGACAGAGGGATTAAATCCTTTGTAGCTCGATAGACAATTGAGTAGTTTTCAATAGTAGACAAAAAATTAATTATGAAATTCTGATTACTAAATAAAGACAGATCTAAATATGACAAAAAACGTTTTCGTTTTTCTAATTTAACTTATTTAAATAAAAAATAAATAAATTAATAAATAAAGAAAAAATAAAGAAAGAATAATAATAAAAAAGAAAAATGTAATGATATGTGCGACATTTTGTCACGTTTTTCTATGACGTCACAGGTTGCTTTTCACACAAATTCTATAGTAATACATTTAGTAAAAAGTAACTGGAATATTAAGATTAGTTAACAAGCTTAATAATGATACTCGCTTTGACCTATATTCCAGTGGCTTTCCAAGTGTAAAAACCTTGCTGACCAAGGAACCTAATTTAATTTCCGGCTGTTTCCAAGTCTCTATGGACATTTAAAAAGTTTTATATTTACTTGCGGTAGCTTTTCATTGGCATTTGTTTGTATTTACAAGTATTCATTTTATAAAAAGGCTGTAAGCTACCCAAATAAAACAAATTAAAACAAAATAAAACTGATTTGACCAGTTGGAAACCACCCTATTGTTATAAGCGATAGGCTCTCTTATACCACCATAGATTCATCATATCCATCTTAGGACTTCGTATCAAGAGTGGCTGCAAGTTTTTGTTGATTACTTGTGACTCTGCCCACCCCATTAGGGATGACAGGCACGAGTTTATGTATGTATAAGACACATACATATATGAGATCACACCTATTTCCCGTTAGGGTGAGTTGGTTGTTACGTATGTGTGTAATTCCCACAAAATATCCCCAATACGTTACGTATAAAGAAGCATGTACAAATAACATCGACATCTTCCACGAAACCTTCACCAACTTTAAATATAAAATTACTATAAATTCATTCAATTCCTACAAATTTACTTTATATAGTTTTTATTCAACTCGTATGTATACACTTTGGTACCATGTCGCATTAATTTTTTTGACAAATTGAACTGTAAGTCTCACTAAATGTCAAATATGTTAGTGCGACAGAGTCCTAAAGTGGGTACATTATATTGCTCATGACTGTATGTGTTGTTTTATTATTTGTTTAAAACTTTAACTTGAATGTTCTACTCGTATACGCCTGTAATGGTACAACATACGGTCATTGTCCGTTGAATTTTATTCATGTAATTTTTATGTATATACCGATGGTGTATCTTAACATGTTCAACGCCACACAAAAACGTTGATTGTTTCATTGAAGCAATGGGGGACACGGGTGAGCCAAACTGTACTGATGGGTCAGCGGGGGTCACCCGTGAACCAAAAGAGGGTTTCGATTTAAACACGATTTACAGGCCACAATCCAGTGATTTCACGTCAAACTGTTAGAAGACAGTTAGATGAATGAGTATTCACTCTTGGCCCACCTGTGGGCCGTGTGGCATTTAACGTGTTAAATAAATAAATAAATTCAGCACACAGTAATTGTGCAAGGCATTGAAATCTCCAGTACCATCGAGTATAAAGCGGGAATGGTATTGACAAAGGACAAATTCGATCCCAACGTGGTTATTGGTTTGCTCAATTGTGAAACTCTCAACTTAAATATTGAATTCTAAGATTAAGCGTTAAGGTATGTTCTTAGTTCCCAGTTTAGTCGAGTTCTGGTACAAACATAATCGTCATTGCGAATAGGGTAGTTTTGGTAAGCTTTTGAGGAGCTCGGTGGCGTAGCGGTAAACGCGCTCGATCTGCGATTGTTGAAGTTAAGCAACTTTCGCAAAGGCCGGTCATAGGATGGGTGACCACAAAAAAAAAAGTTTTCATCTCGAGCTCCTCCGTGCTTCGGAAGGCACGTTAAGCCGTTGGTCCCGGCTGCATTAGCAGTCGTTAATAACCATCAATCCGCACTGGGCCCGCGTGATGGTTTAAGGCCCGATCTCCCTATCCATCCATAGGGAAAGGCCGTGCCCCAGCAGTGGGGACGTTAATGGGCTGATGATGATGATGATGATGGTAAGATTTTATAGTCGCTATTTGCATGGATTTGTATCAAGGAACAGGCTACTTGACAACATAGTCAAATGAGATCCTCTTTACGAAACGTCAAAACGGAAGGTTTCTTTGGAGTTTGTATAGCAATACCATCCTGTGACGTCATCAATAAAAGCGCTCAAACGTCGTACTCATTGTTACTTAAATTCGTAATTAAAATTTGAAAATAAGTCAAAAAGTTAAATGAGATTGATTTTTGAACATCATAGACTGGCTTCTATTTTTAGATTGACATTTTATAATTTATCTTTGACTCCGTCAAATATCCAATTGAATTTATTTCAGAAATCAGAAGGTCCATGCCGCTATAACCAGAAATGTGTCCCAAAGGCCGTTAGGTAAAGATAGAAAGATGGATGTTTTAATCATGCTTTTTGTTCTCGTCTTTAGTCATTAACATACAGGTTGTTACGTACTTACCCGTACGGCTACCTGTACGGTCACGAGCATTAATATGTATACACTTTGGTACCATGTCACATTAACTTTTTTGACAAATTGAACTGTAACTCTCACTAAATGTCAAATATGTTAGTGCGACAGAGTCCTAAAGTGGGTACATTATATTGCTCATGACTGTACGTACTTGTAGGTGTGAGTTGCAGTAAAAAGACGCAAACGTATAGACGTGTATGTTAGGCAGATAGTATAAGAGTCAAAAATGGAACAATTTTAAAAAACAAATAAAAGTCATATTAGAAAACAGCCCGTGAATAAACAGTTTTTACGACATAAGTGATGTAACGAATACTGAGGAAGATGACTCAGTTCTTGATTCTTAGTTTAATATCAAGTGCAATTTTTTGTCGCAATAGAATGGAATTTATTTTCTATTTGGAATTGTAAAAACACATAAAAGATTTTGCACAGTTCCACTTGATATTAACTCACGGTTCACTAACTATACGAGTATAAAAGATTGTACTCATATTGTAGACTCTACAAGTGTATCTTTGTCTCTCTGTCTCTCTATCACTGTATTCATGGATCTGAATCATCCCCCTCAGTATTCTATACGGTGTCGTTATGTTATGTTAGTGGCCTCTGTTTTCCGCATTTAGACTCTAAGATGGCCCATTATGCGTGTAAGGTCTATACGGTGTCACTAACATTCTGTATAAACTTCAGCCACAGAATAAATATAAGTCTTACGATATAGAAAGGACACTCCACCCCGCACCTATGTGGGCCATTTTAATTTATTTAACTCGTAACCCGTTAAGGAGTAAGGGAGAGCGCGGATAGTCTGTCTCACTCACACGTACGGAATAAAGCAGTACACAATGCGTCTGTGTTGTGTTTGTGTAAGAACGAATTTTGCATGGAGTGTTAAGCCGTCAATTCAAAAAGCAATCCTTCAATAAACTTTACACAAGAGAATGTTTGTTTCTTAAATTGAACGCATTCAACCAGAAGGGGGCGAAAAAGAATAACATTTAGTAGATAAAAGCTTGTGTTTTCTGCTTATCTTGTTCCCTAGTATCGAATGCGACGAAGCATAAACAACGGGATGAATGAAAATTGAGGAAGTTACAGAGATGTATATGGTTAGCAATAAGGTAGTAGGTATAAGCTTACGACTGCATCCCCAACTGGGGTAGCCAAATGCACAACCGTTGCATCATGAACTAAGTTCCCGCGGTTCCCGCGACAAATGGGGAGCGCTGTGTGCGCTGATACAAAATTTAAGAAAATCTGAGAAGTCCCAGTTGGGTGCGAACCTCGGCTCAGGGCTTCGTCTGAGAAAAGAATTAATCGACCCTAATGCGTTGATAGCGATAAGCGCTGAATGAGGGAAATCGTCGACCACGCCGGCGGGGTCGACATCGGGGTTTGTTATTGCCATATACGACAAAACTACTATATGCAACGTCAAGAAAAGAAGTCAGTACCTTCATCCGGTTAAATAGTAAATGCTTTCCGAGGCAAATTTACAAAGTCTCGTAAAAGTGAGCACAATAGGTAAAGAGATCTCTTTGTCACTATGGCCCCTTTTTATAACGCGTGAGCCCCAGTATCCGACCTTAGTCCGACCCTGGGGGTAACACAAAAAGTGTTTTGATGTTCCACCGTCGATCTTGTCAGTGTGATGAACACAATTTGGGCGAAACGTTTTCACACGAATATAGTCGACATTGCTCACAAAAGGTAACAGTTTGCATAAATCTTTAAATATAACAATGCGGGTCAAAATAACATGAGATAAACATATATAGTTTGAAAATTGGTTTTACTATGTTGCAGTAGCAGATAGCAAAGAAAACCTCGACCTTCAAACCCGCGAAGGGAAAACCAGCCTAATACAGGTTAGGTCACATACCTCCAAAAATGCATTTCTCGAGGAAGTAGGTTTCCTTACGATGTTTTCCTTGACCGCTGAGCACGTGATAATCATTTATGATCCAAATATGAATTCGAAAACAAATTTGACAATCATTGGTTTAAGCCTGTGCTGGATTCGAACCTGCGACCTTAAAGTGAAAGAAAGAGACAAGCGTTCTACCAACTGGGCTACCACGGCTCCATAGTCTCTGCTTATCCCGGTGGAAAATGGGCGTGAGTTTAAAAAAAAACTACAAGTAGCCACAATTACAGCGCAACAACATTTTCGGGTTACGGTGGTAGGCAAGTTCCTTATCATTGGAAAATTCATGCTCATTTGTAGAAGTTTACATGTACCCACAAACGTATGCCCCTTCAGAGGCCTTCTAACCCGAAATAGTAATAATTACAGCCCGGGTATTCAACCCGCATATATTAATTTGGTCCCACAACACTACCACAGTGTAAAGAATACAGTTGCAACATTGTATAGAAACGTTTGGATCAGCATATGCCACTACTAATGGTAACATTTTAGTTTACGTATTTAAACGGAATCGCTTTATTTCGTTTTTTATTTTAATAAATTAGGCTCGCGTTTGACCACAATCTTACCTGATGGCAAGTGACGATGTAGTCTAGGGTGAATCACGGTTACGTAGCAAATTCCTATTCACTCTGTTGAAGACGCCCAGATTATAACGAGTTGGAAAAACAGACGACGCGACGACAGACAGTTCCAGTCCTTAACATCATGACTTCTTAGTTCAGTTTAGGTGAACTAAACACATGAGCTTTGGTGTGCCATGGTTTGTTTAAGCGATACAGTTCAGTTTCGGAGCTAAAGTGATAAAAGATAAAGATTTTTATTGTGCATAAATTTAGGTACAGTTATAGATAATAGTTGCAGTTATAGTTGCAAATTACGTCTCACTAAATTTTGTGGTTTGCAATAAGAGACAATTGTACTCGTAATCCCCTATACGATCAACTACATAAATTGTCGTATGATACATGTTGAGAGAGGAGATCGGTGGCGCAGCGGTTAACGCGCTCGGTCTGCGATTGTTGAAGTTAAGCAACTTTCGCAAAGGCCGGTCATAGGATGGGTGACCACTAAAAAAAAGTTTTCATCTCGAGCTCCTCCGTGCTTCGGAAGGCACGTTAAGCTGTTGGTCCCGGCTGCATTAGCAGTCGTTAATAACCAGCAATCCGCACTGCCCGCGTGGTGGTTTAAGGCCCGATCTCCCTATCCATCCACAGGGAAGGCCCGTGCCCCAGCAGTGGGGACATTAATGGGCTGATGATGAATCTCTGTTGGAGCGCCAGGATAGCGCAAGTTTATGTGCGCTACGAATAGGCGATTAAATGGAGCGTACCTATTGTTTTCATTTCTCTGTGACGCCATTTCATTTAATACAACGTCCCCCGTGAACCGTATCTTGCGTTTATTACTAAAATTTTCTTTACTGCCCAACTTATGAATGGCGCCCAAACTCCCGCGACGGTGCTACTGTTTTTTTATTAATAATTAAATCCCCCTTTTAAATCATTATTAAAGATTTATATTCGCGTTTTCATTAAATTTTGTTTTTATTAAACTTACTGTAATTTCGTGTTTGTAACGAAATCTGTCAAATGTAGAATCTGTCGACTACTTAAACAGTTTATAATTGGACTTAACAAAAACTAAATTCAAAGTTGTTTATCGATTTTGGCATGACAGAAAATCGACTATATAGGAATATGTTGTGATGTTTTGTCTGTTTTATTGTGTTATTTAATATTCAATATTCTTTATTTGCATACTATGATGGTTTACAAGTTTGTAAGTTACATAATAATATGAGTTTCAGATCATAGACCCTTTCGGGCACAACAAAATAAGAAGTTTAAAAGAGAGAAGGAAGCTTTTCAAATAGTAACATCAGTATCATTAAGGTGCTGTAGTAACATTTATTAATTAGAAGTTCTTTTATCTTTTTAATAAAGATTTATATGTGTAAGTATTTCTAAATAGCTTTAATAAACTCAGGGCCAGGTGTAACGGAACTTTTCAGGTAATAATAGAAATACTCGATATGAATTACTTTAACTTCAACTGGGTCAAGCAGCTGCTTCTAGTATTACTTCTATGTTCAAAACAGGGCAGCTGAATTCCTCTCTCAGGGTACAATTGGGTAGTTTCCTAGGTCAAAGATAAATTATGGAATTCTGATTACTAAATAAAGACAGATTTAAGTTGTCTTTTTTCTATTTAACTTATTTATGAATTGTGATAAAGATAAATGCATTAATAAGTGCGATATTTTGTCACGTTTTTTCTATGACGTGTGCTTTTTCGTACAAATTCCATAGCAATTTCGTGTTTTGACGTTCGAAAACACCTTTCAGAAGGTGTTTAAATTACGAATATTACTTGAAAGAGATTTCTAACGACTACGATCAGTTGTTGAATAAAGATTTGGTGTGATTTTTAAACGTACAGTAACAATAAATGTTATGAAAGCACATTAAATCCAGACACCTATATCCATAGAACACTTCAGCGTAACCGCATAGACGATTATTCAAATAGCAATTCTATTCTATATCAAAGGCGGTAGACAATTTGAATCCGCTTAGAGTTGAGTGGCGTGCGTTTATCGACAATACAACCAAATAGACGCCCATCGTCTTATTACAAAATAATACCTAATAATATAGTGAATGAAAAGTATGAAACGACGAATGTGGAGGAAGCAAGAGAAGTGTGTCAGGATCGAAGCTAATGGAATTCCATTGTCTCTGCTTATTCCAGTGGGAAACAGGTGTGCGTTTGTATGTATAAAGACTAATACCAGTATTAAGTAAATTTTTGAAATAAATAAATAAAATAAAATAAAAAATAAATAAAGTATAGTCCGCGTCACAAAAGAAGTTCTACGGATTTTAATGGAACTAATTGACAAGTCATAATGATTCTATGCAGAGTCTGTCGCACTAGCGCTTCGGCTGGACGTCTTTTGTGGCGCGGACTATATTTCAAACCGGGTATTATCTTCAGTCCTCGATATGTAAAGGCTGCTAATGTTGTTTTGCATAGAAATCATTTGCATTTTGATTGGCTCTACAAAATCGTAAACACGCCGAAAAGTCGCGATTGGTCGCGACGGTTAGGTGGCATTTTATCACACATCATCATTAATTTAAGAGCCACGCTCTTGTCGGTGTAGCATTCTCCATGCTACTTTTTTGGGAAAAATAGGGCAGTGGTTTCTCTCTTGCAGTACTCTGTCTGACGCGAGTGGGATGGCGCCCAGAATAGTTCATTTCAAAGCTGGACTAGGACTCCTGTCCTCCGCCTCTGAATAGTACTGACAGTCACTGCCCTCTGTCAGGTTCCAGGTTATAATCCCTGTCACTTGCCGGGGCATTTTATTCGTGACATATTTGTCAGATGTGTTGACAGACCTCGTTCGTCTGTTATTAGGGGTCTAGAGGACGTATCGTCGATGACTGGCGTGGATTGAACGCTGATTGGCGGTTCGGCTTGATTCGCTGCATTACTGCGCACAACGCCGACTAGTTGCGTTGTGATTGACAACACTACGCGTTGTCAGGGAAATTGCGCAATTGAATGAGGCGGCAAGGTTTATGGGGAGTATGGTCTATGCTTATTTATTATTGGCTATCAGCGAGAGATAAAACGTAGAGGATGCAATATAGCACACTATCACGCCTGTATCCTTAAAGGGGTAGGCAGAGGGGTATAAAATATAGACCTACTCCCTCTCTCCTCTTCCGCTATTCTACGTATATAAGAGGAAGTCAAACATAATTCATATCGCACAAAAGACATAGGCACCTCTAGATAGCTTATAATATAATATAACTTTATATAATATAATTAGATACAGGGTGTTAGTGACATCGTAACGACAACATTTAAGCGTTGGGCTCACAATCCCGGGACCTCCGTGTCCCGTATTCGAACCCCGGTGAAGACATCACAAAAATCACTTTAGACTCCTGGTTTGGTAAGGACATCACATGCTGATCACCCGATTGTCCGAAAGTAAGATGACCCGTGCTTCGGAAGGCACGTTAAGCCGTTGCTATCACCTGGTTACTACTTACTGATGGAAGTAAGGAGACGTTACGTGAGGGGCCTTTGGCGGCTGAATAATAGATAATCCTGACGGGTTCTTCTATTAAGAGATACGCCTGGAACACCCAAGGTATAGATGGCGTGAAGTTTCTTAATCAGCCGACGGCGCCGCTCACCAAAAGCCATAAAAATAATTATCAATTTCACCCGTTGAGCCGTAATGGCTCATAAATCGCTGGCAAGGCGAGATTTACAATTTCCGCGGGGGTGGAAGGGAAAGGGTATCCTTGCAAGGTAGGGTCAGGTTGCTGTACTAGTGTCGCCGGGGGAAAGTTCCCATTTGGCCGGCCAAGCAGTGTTTGCCATACGAGACAAATATACAACAAGTCACGTCACTAAAGTCAAAAAGCCGTGGTAGCCCAGTTGGTAGAACGCTTGTCTCTCACTTTGAGGTCGCAGGTTCAAATCCAGCACAGGCCTAAACCAATGATTGTCGAAATTGTTTTCGAATTCATGTTTGGATCATAAGTGATTATCACGTGCTCAGCGGTGAAGGAAACTCACATTCGCGAGAGCATTTTCGGAGGTACGTGATCTAACCTGTATTGGACTGGTTTTCCCTTCACGGGTTGGAAGGTCAGACAGGCAGTCCCTTCTGTAAAGAACCGGACCTGTCAAATCTTCAGAGTAAGTAAAGTGGTCCCTGGAAAAACGGGTTAATACTAGGGAAGTGATGACTCAAGTCAAAAAGCATGTAGGCTTATAGTGTCGAGAAGTACCTAAGCATTCAAATAATTCAACTACGATATAGAATGGTAACTCTCCGCCCCGCACTAATTTCTATCGGGTACCAACCTCACCCCCTCTGGGTTTTACTTAAGTTTTAAACGGTCGTAGATGGCTGAAAATATACAAGAATATACAGGATCCTAGTTACCCGCTCACCGCTAACAGCGCGGCGGTGCTGGTAGGCCCGCAAGTAGGAGGGGGCGTGAAAGCTCGCTAATCGGAAAACTTAGTGATTCTCCCTCCAATACATCATAGACCGGGCAGATCTTGGCAAGGATATTATTTCTTTTTTTCTGACAACGACGAAGATACTGCGACTAACGTCCTGCGATTGGAATGTTGGTCAGTGAGGTAGGTGGAGGTTACTTTTGATATCAGATCTTTTTACTACCATTTTTGTATAAAAACTTTTTATTTAGAAAATTTTTACTTTTTTTCTACGATATTGTTTTTCTACCTGCCATTGTACTTGTGGTCCTATGGAAGATTGAAATACATTGCGAAAACGAAAATTTCGGAATTATTTCTCTCAATTACTCCTTCTATAACTGAGAACACACTCTAGTTTCACATAGGTATAAAAACGCTATAATATACGTGTAACATAACATAAGCTGACGACTTTATCCCAATTGGGGTAGTCAGTGGTACATCCACCGCAAGATGAACTAAGTACCCACACCTCACCGAGCTTCCTGTTAGCATAGAATAAGGAATAATACTACATATAGAACGGCAGCTCTTCGCTTCCCGCCAGCGTCTGAGCTAGCTTTAACATAGTGTCCACCACAAGTAAGTAAAATAAATATGAAGACAGGAGGAAAATGATAATTTGTGAAGATACTGTGGATATTAATGGGCCAGGAAATGGATTCTTGTTGATGGGTGGGCAAGTCATCGGAAGATTGAAACCACAGATTTCTTACTGTACAAAGACGCCGCGGGAGCATAGCCGGTAGCGAAATATGCACTAAACGATCATATTATACGAAGCAATGATCGTATTATAAAACTTTCCACGTCATTCATTGCTTCTTTAGTATTGCGCAACTACAACTAGCGCTTGTGTTACTACGCAATGAACGGCGGGTTAATCGATGTAGCGGTCACAGAAATGTCTCAGTGCGGCCGCTTCACACACCGACGTGAGTCAACAGGCGACATGTGGACTCATGTAATTTAATACTGAGGGCATATCGCCCTTGTTTCTATGATCTGTGACTGAAACTTCGTTCCTCGGTTCGTTTGGCATCGAAAATTGTAATTTCTGTCTGTAATGTAATGAGGTTTCGTACGGGAGATTCGACGATAACTGGTGTTTATGTATGTACTTTATAATTTATCTGTAGTGAAACCAAAAATAGATACATTGTATTAGGTTGTTCTAGTATTTTTTTAATAATTAAATATAAAAAAACCTAAACAAATATTTTCACGCTCATTATATGTCCTCTAGAGGGCGCCACATTGAATTAAGCGTGACGTCACATAGCCTATAACCACCGGACAATGAGGACGCTTCTAGTGACACCTCATTTGTTAAATTCTGACAAGTGATTTAGAAGTTACGTGAGAACAACCGTGCATACATACAGACATGGCAGTCAAACACATAACCGTCGTTTTTGCATCGCCACAGTCGGATAAAACACAGTTCATCGCTCACCGCTTTACCGCTCACCTATATATCGAACGAATCGAAACAGACGTTGGGACAGACGTGCCTATACACATACATACATATATAAATACTTTTTTGCTACGCCGCAGACGGGTAAAAATAAGTCTAGTAAACACTACTATGCTTGTCGGAAGCAGCCAACATAACATCAAATCTCTTAGCCACGATTGCCAACATGAAAAATGAATTACTTATGATAGCGCTTTGCTTTTATTTTCACTTAAATGCGCCTTACGAAACACGCACGGAGCTTTCTCCAGGACGAACGATATCCTCGCTTTAACGCGAACGCATTCGATCCATCACTGTCCGAGCGGACACGAAATAAATAACTTATTCTTCGGCCAAGTCAACGATAACGCTTAGCGACGGTCAGTTTTCTTTCACGAACAAATTACACACCGATTTACGACATCACACACACAAAAAAAAGTATATATTTATTGCTCTCGACTAACATCCAATATTTACACTTTTTACTTATTTGTTAACGGCTTCCGTGGTCCAGTGGTTGAACGTCGCGTCGGGCTCACGATCCGGAAGTCCTGGTGGGGACATATCACAAAAATCACTTTGTGATCCCTAGTTTGGTTAGGACATTACAGGCTGATCAACTGATTGTCCGAAAGTAAGACGTTCCTTCGGAAGGCACTTTAAGCCGTTGGTCCCGGTTTCTACTTACTGATATAAATACGTGTCAGGGGCTTTTGGCGGCTCAATAGTAACTCTGACACCAAGGCTGGCGAGATTGGTAATCCACCTCGCAACCCACACGATAGAAGAAGACTTATTTGTTTTATCTGTAGCACTTGTAGAAAATAAACTTTACGACAGCATAAAAACAGTTTGTTTTAAACTTAGAATACATATTCATGACGTCACATAAATTTTCTGTTGAGCTTTTTACGATTGCAGTCGCGTTCCGCGTTGCATGACACCGCAGAACTCACATAATATTTATCAAAGCGGTGCTATTAATTTGACAGACAGTGTTGCACTAAAAGCACGCGAGAAAGACACGCCACGGACTCGCAGAGGTATAATTTACAGCGCAATTAGTTTCATGTTAATTGCGGTGTCTAATTAATATACATTAATTCGAGTGGTTACCTACTCTATATGTCGAACTAAGGTGTGATTAAACAAAGTGATAGATAATTTAGTTTTTATTTGGACGTCGTACAAAGTGATGGTCTAATAAAATGATATAATAATACACTGGGCACAAAACTTAATTATTACATTTTGAAATATATATTTTTATATTTCAAAATGTAATAATAATAACTATAGAACACAACGTAACATAAGCTCACGACTATATCCCAAAAGGGTAGTCAGAGGTACATCCATCGCAAGATGAACTAAGCACCCACACCTCACAGAGTTCTTTGTTGGACCAACGTGATAGGTGGTGAGCCGTATCTGTGTTAGTGAAAAATGGGGGGTTAAAATGGCCACATCGAAGCAATTCATTTAAGAAAGGTAACATAAGGTCACGACTATATCCCAAAAGGGTAGTCAGAGGTACATCCATCGCAAGATGAACTAAATACCCACACCTTATCGAGCTTTCTGTTGGACCAACGTGATAGGTGGTGAGCCGTATTTAACTGTGTTAGTGAAAACAGGGGGGTTAAAATGGCCACATCGAAGCAATTCATCTAAGAAAGCAATATTGCTATTTGACATTTGTTTGCATTGCGCACTTACTTTTATATGCGTAAATGTCAAATTGCAATATTGCTTTCTTAGACGAATTGCTTCGATGTGGCCATTTTAACCCCCCTGCACTTAAGATAAATTGACTTATTGGCGCAAGTCTTAAACTATAGAAGATTGAGATTTACAGAGCAATAAGGCCGCCTTTTGTACCTTTTGTTTATATATGTAATGTGTTCCATCTGTATGCAATTACTTATTGTATTGTGTACATAGTATTGTATTGCATTGTATTGCATTACATTGTATTGTATTGTACTGTATTGTATTGGGCGGAAGGCAAGAGGAAAACCACCGGCCTATTTTTCCCTGAAAAGTAGCGTGGAGAATGCTACACCGACAAGAGCGTGGCTTTTAAATTAGTGATGATGATTGTATTATGATGAATATGAAGTTTTCTTTGTAACTATTAAACTATACATTGGTGCTAATTCCTGTAGACGCCATATAATTTTTATTTTAAGTTAAAGGGAAAGGGACGGGTAATCGACAGGCACAAAATTTATGGAACACACGTCAATTTTAGGGACAAAACACACAGCCACAATATGATGGCTGTGATACGTCGTGTAGTCTTTTTCTGTCGTGTGGGTTGTGAGATAAATTACCAACCTCATCAACCTTAGTATCAGGGTTATTATTAAGTCGACCAAAGGTCCCTGACATGGCTCATGTAACGGTTACTCACTTACATCAGTAAGTATACCGATCCATGTTCCCTACAATAGTACTTAATGTTATAAATATGTTAATTTTATTTTCAGGGTTCCCACTGTTTCATTTTAAGCATAATAATTATTCAAATGGCCCACTAAATGAAGGCTACAACAAATTTTAGATAACTACAAAACGGAAACGCAATGTTTGTCATTTAGAATTGTTCAACCGTTTTGTTTATGTTAATTAATATTGGTTTGCTAGTCATAAATAGTGGATGTTTCTTAATAATTGATAATAATTTGAATTTATTATGATGATAATGAATCATTTCATTATTAATAATTTATTCACGTTATTACTCTATGATGAAAAAACATTGCACTGGCTGCTTTTTGTTAAATTATTTCTATTTTTATTTTTGAATGAAGTTTATATTTTGTTTTTCTTGTTCACATGATTGTGCATGCTGTGACTACTTGTAATTGAGTTAGCTCTTAATCTTTTTTTTATTGTCTGTAACTTTGCATGTGCAGAGTGTAGTTTGTAAGTTGTCCATAATAAATAAATACATTTATTTTGGCCTGGATTTCATTTTAATATCATAATTAAATATATTTTCCGTTATCAGGTTAAGCAGGGTCACAAAAGAACACGCATATTTCAGTGAAAGACGACGGAATTCCACTTACTAAGATCCTGACGTATTTTCGCTTCCTCCACTCTCATCAAAGTCTTTATTCATGCTAGCCGGTATTAAATTACTGTTGACCTAATAAAACAGCCTCTGTGGTCAAGTGGTTAGAGCGTTAGGCTCACGATCTGAAGGTCCCGGTTCGATTCCTGATGGGGACATTGTCGAAATCACTTTGTGAGACTGTCCTTTATTTGGTAAGGACTTTTCAGGCTTGAATCACTTGATTGTCCGAAAAAGTAAGAAGATTCCGTGCTTCGGAAGGCACATTAAGCCGTTGGTCCCGGCTATTAGCCGTAAAATCACCTGCACCAACCCACAGTGGCGCAGTGTGGTGGAGTATGCTCCATACCCCCTCCGGTTGATTGAGGGGAGGCCTGTGCCCAGCAGTGGGACGTATATAGGCTGTTTATGTTATGTTTATGACTTAATAAATGAGATTTATTTAGTATGTAAATTAACCATGAAACAGAAAAAATATATGCCACCAATATATATGGATATATACCACCAATACGCACTAAACGTATTGCCTCTTCCTTTTTAACGCTAACGGCAAAGGACTGGAACCGTCTGCCGTCGTCTGTTTTTCCAACTCGTTATAATCTGGGAGTCTTCAAGGCTAGAGTGAATAGGTATTTGCTAAGCATGATCTACTTTAGACGACATCGTCATTTACCATCAGGTGAGATTGTGGATAAAAAAAAACTTAAAGCCTCCGTAGTATCTAGGTTATTTATTTTCATAATCTAAGCTTACTGACTGTGTATACCCTAACAGCCGTCGCGAGGGTCAAACAGTGGGACAGTGCAGATTGTGATCAATGGCCTATCCCGAATGAAATATTGATCTATCGCGGATGAGATATGGCCCAGGATGTCAGATCCCTCGCCAGATTACAGCAGTTATGAGCTGTCGAGCGATACCGAGACATACGGATTATTACAGATATAATCGATGTTATCATAATGTTGTAGCTATATTAAGTATAGCTTTCCGACAATTGTGATATAAGTAGGTACTCCTGGGAAGTGGGAAGTGAAGAAATCAGGCACTAGGTATAATAGCTAGAATTGATATTTTTGTAACTGCGAGTATTCGATATTATGATGTTATAGCCAGCATCTAAATGGTGAATATATACAGGGTGTTAGTGACATCGTAACGAATACTGCTGGGGTGATTCAGATCAGGATTATAAAAAAAAATTCAATAAAACACAAAAAAAGAAACATGAATTTTTCGGCGGAAAATTCTACTTAATATCAACTTAGAATCAAGAACTGAACCATCCCTCAAAGTTTTCGTATTAAGTTCGACTATATAAAATAGTGTTAAATGACACTTTTTGTACATTGGTAATGGAGTAAACTACGTATAACAATTAAAGTTTATTACCAATGTACAGAAAGTGTAATCTAACACTATTTATATAATCAACCAGCCTCCGTGGTTAAGTGGTTAGAGCGTTAGGCTTACGATCTGGAGGTCCGGGTTCGATTCCCGATGGGGACATTGTCGAAATCACTTTGTGAGATTGTCCTTTGTTTGGTAAGGAGGTTTCAGGCTTGAATCACCTGATTGTCCGAAAAAGTAAGATGATTCCGTGCTTCGGAGGGTACGTTAAGCCATTGGTCCCGGCTATTAGCCGTAAAAACACCTCCACCAACCCACAGTGGAGCAGCGTGGTGGAGTATGCTCAATACCTCCTCCGGTTGATTGAGGGGAGGCCTGTGCCCAGCAGTGTGACATATATAGGCTGTTTATGTATATAATCAAACTTCACGATTATAAACGGCTGAATTCCATTTATTTTATCTACCCTCGGTCCCGTAGAGAAGCCATATGCGTAGACAACATAAAGGCGTAACATTCGCATTGGACAAAGGCGACAAACACGGTTGTCTGCGTTACGTTATATCTACAGTCATGTTTAATGTGACGTGTAAAACGAATAGTCGGACGTTGTCCAGTGTCCCCGGTGAAGGGGGGGTGTTGAGGGAGGGGGGAGGAGTCTATCAATGGTCTGCCGCACCCTGAATGCGACTTGTTTGAATATCAATATCGGTGTAAAAAATAAGAAGAGAAATATATATTAGAATATAGAGAGAGTAGAATTAACAATTGAACTCCTCGACTGGTGTGCTGCAGTGGATGTATGTAATATTGTTTAAGACCTTTTTGACCTGTAGCAATGCAATATCATCATCAGCCCATTAACGCCCCCACTGCTGGGGCACGGGCCTTCTCTATGGATGGATAGGGAGATCGGGCCTTAAACCACCACGCGGGCCCAGTGCGGATTGATGGTTATTAACGACTGCTAATGCAGCCGGGACCAACGGCTTAAAGTGCCTTCCGATGCACGGAGAAGCTCGAGATGAAAAATTTTTTTTTGTGGTCACCCATCCTATGACCGGCCTTTGCGAAAGTTGCTTAACTTCAACAATCGCAGACCGAGCGCGTTTACCGCTGCGCCACCGAGCTCCTCGCAATGCAATAAATACATTTGAATTTGAGAAATGTACATGTGTGACTAAAATTTCGCTTGGAGCCCTGGTACCGGACGGTTTATTATCCCTAAGACCAGAGGGTTAAAAAGGCGACATCGTAGCAATTCATCTAAAAAAGCAACATAGCAATTTGATATTTGCGCATATAAAATAAGTGCGCATTGTTTTTTTAGATGAATTGATTCGATTGTTTTAAATTAACGCGGTTATCGGGAGTCTCAAATCCCCATTTTAAACGCGGTAAGAACCCGTTATTATGTGTTTTAATTATGAATTGACTCGAGTTGGCCTTTTTGACCCCCGGGATTGATGAAGTTGGTAGTTCACCTCACAGCCCACATATTCTGAGTTCTTCTATCGTGTGGGTTGTGAGGTGGAGTACCAACCTCATCAACCCTGGTGTCAGGGTTATTACTGAGCCGCCAAAGGCCCTTGACATGACTCATGTAACGACTACATACTTACATCAGTAAGTAGTAACCGGGACTTATTGGGGGAAGATTTTGATGAGAGTGAAAGAATGAAAATTGGTGTTAGGATCGTAGTAACTGGATTCCGTGGTGTCTGCTTACCCCAGTAGGAAATAAGCGTGATGTTATGCATGTATGAACTGGTCACTTTATATTATGACGGATAATTTTGTTATTGAGGGGATAGGCTGATAACTTTTCACCATAAGGTGTGTCATATCTATCTTAGGATTTCGGATCAACAGTGGCATTGTGGCGCTGCCCAACCCGTTAGGGATTACGGGCGTGACTGTAAGAATGTATGTGTATATATGTATACGTATAAATAAATAAATGTATATGTTGCACGACTGTTCCCGTCCTTTCCCTGCCCGATAATATCTTCTATTCAAATGCACCCGAAACTGCAACTTCGGTTTACTTCCGTGGCTCCGCTTCGCTTCCGTGGCTTCGCTCTGCTTCCGTGGTTCTGCCTATAACCATTACACTTTGCAATACACTGCAGGACATAAACATGCCGGATGCCATGTCTAGTGCAGGTAAACCTAAACTTTATTGTTATGACGCTTCGAGTCGTTATTGTGTGAACGTGACTTGTCACTGTGACTCCTATGTTGGTTAGAAAAAACTGCTTAGACAAATGGTTTGGGTTAGAAGTTTGTTACTTTGATAGTGTTGTAAAGTACGTGAAAATTGAGCTTTATTTTCTTGATTTGCGCTGGAATATAAAATCACACCTAGTTTCAACTTTAGCTTTCCGTTTTCCCTAGAATAGGAGATTTCTGTTAACGCGTTGAAAGCCATACTAAAACCATGGTTTAGCTGAGTGAGCTCCGAGTGAGAGCTTTCAGCGCTCTCGATTTGTCCGGCCAAGTAGTTAATGTCATCTGCGGCAAATCTACAATAAGTCACGTCAAAAAAAAAAGCTGAGTGAGCCACGACAGACAAGATGAAAAGAAATGCATCTAATATGTGCACTGAATAATATAATAATCTGCCAAATGAATTGAAAATAATGACTAGAAACAAGTTCAAAATTAACCTAACGAAATGGCTTATGAACAAGTGTTATTATAATTTAAAGGAATATTTTGAACATAAAAATAATTAAATTATAATTAAGTATAATTTTCAATAATTTTCTTTTCAATGTACCATTTGTTTATTATTATTTTTTTATGTATGTACGCCAGCATGTAGGCCGAACACGTCACAACATTGTTATTTGACTAATTTTACCACCTTTTTTTTACGTGTACTCGCAAATAAATTGATTTGATTTTAATTTGATTTGATGTGACCGCCAGTGTACCCAGTCCAGGGCGCCGCGTCGGTCACCGTATCTCCGTAGATCCTCGAGTACTTTATGCGCCTCTAGCTGGCTGCGTTGCGATTGGCTACTTAACAGTTGTAACAATAAAAATAATGTCGGATATGGCAATTTGTCATTTAACGGTAATTATTCAATAGTTTTTACGCTTCTATCTCGGGCCTTGAGCGTGGACACCGAATCCACAAATCCCGTAACGAAAATAACCTAACCCCAAGGGTTATTGGCCAATATAAAAATTAGGAAGGATTTTTTAAAATTTCTGCCTAAAATTGACGCGTGTTCCATAAATTTTATGCTTGTCGTTTTCTTTTTCAGCGGATAATAAAATAACAGGTATAACTTAAAATAAAATTAGTTGCTTTGTAAGGAATCAGCAACATTGTCTATTTTAAATAGATTATTGCTCAAGAATATATTTTTTTGACATGTAGATTTGCCGCAGATGGCATTAACTACTTGGCCGGACAAATGGGGAGTGCTGAGAGCTCTCACTGTGACGTCAAACGAATACCCAACAGGAGCAGTGCTTTAAATGACAAAGCATATTATCACTGAGACCTTTAAAAATCCCAGAGGAAGTGGAAATACGGAGCCTCCGGGATCCGGGATAGTGGCGGGAGAGGCTACGAAGTGTGGGGGGGGGGAACTGGAAACGGAAGTTGCGGCCCGGAAACAGCGCCGGGCGGAAGCGCGCGAACCCTTTGCCTCGCCCTTTGTTTATCGAAGGTTTTCTCACAACTATTGTACAGGAAACGGAAGTCTAGTCCTCACAGCATTTAGACATTTTGGGAAGTGTTATGAATCTTTCTTTTTATTAAAAATAAATAGGCAATTCATACTATGTAGAGGATACCACAAAAAAACATGAATAGTTTTGTGTGGACTTTTGGAAACAAATTCTCAATTTTTATTTTCTTTCAGACCAATGTAATTATATTTTTTCTCTCACAAATACACTTCTCATCAAAAAAATCGAAACACTTCCGTTTTCATTGTTTCTGTCCGAATTTAACACAAAAAAGAATTCATACGATGAAAAAAAATACATAAAAGTATGTGTATGTGCTGGCAGTTTGGCCATTACAGTAATAAGCGAAAATTCTAAATTCAAAATTAGAATTTCATTTGTTTATCTTATAAACGAAATGAATCACTGTTTTGAGACAAATGTGTGTTTAGGGTTGGAGTACATTTAGCGTTTAAAAACTAAAAATTGGCGCCTATCCTTAAACTTTTTGTTTTTTATTTCAATACTGTGACTTTGGGACGTCTGAAAAAAGGTTTTTTTTCTAAAACGTATGGATACTTCGCCCACAGAAGCCGCCCAAGTTGTGGCATTGCTGGATTCTGGCCTTAGTCAGCGTGTTGTGGCTGCAAGACTGCATCTAAGCCTGTCATCTGTTCATAGAGTCTATAAACGTTATCGGGAGACTGGTTTGTTCACGCGCCGTTCAGGATCTGGCAGGAATCGGGTCACTTCTGAGCGAGATGATCGATTTATTGTAACAACTTCTTTAAGAAATCGACGCCTTAACGCTTTTCAACTGCAGCAGCGGCTTCGTGTTGTACGAAGGGTGGCTGTAAGTGACTCTACAATTAGAAGAAGGTTGAAGGATCGTGGACTGGTACCGCATAAGCCAGCAAATGGGCCGAAATTAACTGCAGACCATCGAAGAGCGCGCCTTAACTTTGCACGTGAGCACCTAAATTGGTCATACCTACAGTGGACCAAAGTTCTCTTTTCTGATGAGTGTAAAATTATGCTGTATGGTAACGACGGAAGGAACAAGGTCTACAGAAGAGACGGAGAACGCTATGCACAATGCTGCATTGAAGAAAAGGTCAGCTATGGTGGCGGTTTGTGGACGGTTTGGGGAGGAATCAGCGCCGACGGTAAGACAGAGCTTGCTTTCGTGTCTGGGCCACGTCTGCCTGCACTAAACTGTCATCGGTACGTCGAAGAGTGTCTCGAGCCTCATGTGATGCCCTATGCACATTTTATTGGCAACGGCTTCATATTCATGCACGACAATGCTAGGGCTCACACCGCGGGCGTCGTACGAGATTATCTTAACGAAGTCGATATCTCTATCATGGAATGGCCAGCAAGAAGCCCGGACATGAATCCCATTGAACATCTGTGGGATGAATTAAAGAGACGAATTCGAGCAAGAGATCCTGCCCCAGAAACACTTAGCCAGCTGCAAGATGCAATCCAAGAGGAATGGGACAATATACCACAGCATGTGATCGTGACTCTCATCCGATCGATGAAGAACCGTATGGAAGCAGTAATTAGAGCTCGGGGAGGGAATACAAGTTATTAAATAAACGTTTTTTAGCTTTTTTTTTCATTTACGTGTGTTGTTTTATCCATTTCCTTTATACTCCATACGGAATAAAAATGACTCATTTAACAAAATACGAAACCTATGAAAAATTCATTTAAATTTAGAACATTAACATTAAGATTTGATAAGCTCATATTACTCACTATTAAACGACATTTAACATTTATTCCTAAATGTACACATTTTTCTGATAATCCTGACAAAACGTAAACTTGCAAGGTGTTTCGATTTTTTTGATGAGAAGTGTATATTCTTATATCTAACAACAATTTTATCCTCAAAATTTTTATCGTAAAACTTATTTAAGGCTTTTAGCATTTGGAGATTGCCTTTGTATATTTTAAGGGACTTTGTCAAAGACAAATTGTTACCAAAAAAATAATAAAGCTTAGACCGACTTTGTTCTCCACACAGCTATGTCTTCAAAGAAGTTTTTTGTGAAAAATAATGTTGGTTAATTAATCCGCTTGAAGTATAATATTAGTTTCTTTATTCTTTACGACTACATATTAAGTCTCATCATTACATGGCTTAGATCATCATCGTCTCCCTAACATTATCCCGTTTTTCACAGGCTCCGCTTACCTAACCTAAAGATTTGACTGGTCTGGTTTTTTACGGAAGCGACTGCCTGTCTGACCTTCCAACCCGCGAAGGGAAAACCAGTCCAATACAGGTTAGATGACATACTTCCGAAAATGCATTTCTCGGGAATGTGGGTTTCCTCACGATATTTTATTTCACCGTTGAGCAAGTGATAATCATTTATGATCCAAACATGAATTCGAAAACAAATTCGGTAATCATTGGTTTAGGTTGGATTCGAACCTGCGACCTCAAAGTGAGAGGCAAGCGTTCTACCAACTGGGCTACCACGGCTCAACATATTAAGTCTGATGACATAAAATGTAACATTTCGAAATACGAACCAAATTGTGTCAAGAACGGCCGACAAATAAACGTGCCGATCGCAAAATAAATGCTCATTTTCAATGTAACATTTATCATTTATAAATACCAATGTCATTTATTATAAATGACACCGCAGCGATGGCGTACCTTCAATATTTCTGCTTGGTCGGCTGCTAGTATTTTACAGTTCCTTTTCATAGGAGAATTATTTTCACACGATTGAATTTCTAGTTCAGTTGTCGGGATCTTTATTAGGACTAGCGTGCCGCGCGACTTGTTTCCAATGGCTGAAACTTTACTGCATATTTTTCTATCATTTAGTTGTCATAAAACTCACGTTTGTTCAATGTAGCTCCTAAGACTGGTGGAATAAACATCGAAATTGGTTCTGTTCTCTGCAAGATTTGTAACTAGATATATTCGAATGGGAAGGTCAGATTAGTAGTTGCTTCTGTACAAAACCAAACTCATATACAATACATGTATTTTCTTGTATGTCCATAAACATATGTATTATTCATATATCTATATACATAACATAATCTCACTCACAAATAGAAAGCTTCTCTATCACAGACTAATATTGTGTGTTATTATTTACCAAAAAAAAGTATTTGTGTATACGATTGTGAAAATATAGACGAAGTCGTGGGCGTATTACATCCCATCAAAACATATGAGAACATTAAACAGAATGAAAATGAATTCGAAATTTAGACATCTGGTAAAAAAATATTATCATCCCCCTTGTATTATCCCGTTTTCACGGGGTCCGCTTACCTAACTGAAGATTTGACAGGTCCGTTTTTTTACAGAAGAGACTGCCTGTTTAGGTAACCTTCCAACCCGCGAAGGGAAAACCAGCCCAATACAGGTTAGGTCACATACCTCTGAAAATGCATTTCTCGGGAATGTGGATTTCCTTCACGGCTGAGCACGTGATAACCATTTATGATCCAAACATGAATTAGAAAACAAATTCGACAATCATTGGTTTAGGCCTGTGCTGGATTCGAACCTGCGACCTCAAAGTGAGAGGCAAGCGTTCTACCAACTTGGCTACCACGGCTTAAAAACACACACACGCGGTGGGATTTGGTAATTTGGTTTTTGGCGTACTGGAATTACATTATATCTGCTTACCCCGGTGGAAAATAGGAGTTTGTGTATGTATAATTTAGTACATACCTTTATAAATCTTTTAGCTTTTGTTAATAATCCTAAGGTTGTGTGTCGTGATGCTTCAGGGCCTAGTGGTACCATATCCTTGAGTTTTTCCAAGCAGCTTCTAAGGTGTGCTCTCCTGTAACAAACAGACAAAAAATATATTAATTTTATTATTATAAATGCCGTTTCCATGTATAGAGCTGATGGAGTCCCGTACTCTTGGAAGGCGTGTGTGGGGCAAAATTTTATTTATTTTTAAAGTAACTATGACTCATATAAGGCCTAGTTCAAATTCAAATTCAAAAATATCTTTAACCAGCAGGTGACATACTCGTAGTTACACTTTGAATCGTCATTTTTTACATAACGAACGCCTCATCCGTCGAAACCTACTGCAGCTTCTCACAACCTGTATAGCCGGGGAAAAGAAGCTGCAAGAAAAACGTCGGCACAGGGCCCTAGACGTTCTTTAAAAAAACATAGGATAAAATCAACATAATGATAGATACACACAAGATTTAGCTAGGTTTTTATTGTTGTGTAATTATTATTTATTTGCATACCAAAAGACCATACAATCACACAAAAGAGAACATGTAGAACAAGTAGAAATACAAAATAACAAAATAAATTTACAGCATAAAAACATATAGTAGAGTCATGAGCAATATCATGTACTCACTTTAAAACCCTGTCGCACTATCATATTTGACATTTAATGAGACTTACGGTTTCATTTGTCAAAAAAGTTAATGTGACATGGTATCAAATTGTATACATATTAATACTCGTGACCGTACATGTAACATTATCTCTAACAAGAGATTTCTTTGAAGTAAGTGTAAGTAATAAGAAGATTGCTCATAATTTCGACAAAAATCAGATATTCATAGTAGTAATTTTCGTTTATCTATTCTCTCTGAGCCAGTGGTACCAACATTCAGGTTTGTGAGGTAGTCTGGAGGCTCGACCGCAATGGCGGCACGTGTATGGTTAATCAAGATACAACTTAGAATCTATTGGTTAATTAATTATTTATAATTGCCGTCTGGTTTAATATTAGCTGTGGGTTTCTAGAAATGCGAATTAGAACTAAATTAACGACTAAGAATTATTTATCATGGTTCATGTTTACATGCGAATTTTTAATGGGTTTAATGAAATATTATTTCTTTTGAAAAAAGAAAATAGTATTTTATGCAACAGTTGTATAAGAAGGGTCAAAAAATGCGAGTGGCGTGAGTTGCGATGTGAGCCTTGGCGAACATCGCAATAAGAGACGCCACGAGCATTTTTTGACCTAGTTATACAACGTTGCATACAATACTTTTTCTACGACGACGTAATTTTAAATGAAACAAAAATTATACAAAGAAAAATTTTATTTATAAAAATTATTTTCCAACGCGCGGGAAAATGGCGGCAAATGTATACTTTTTTTTTATAGTATATCTATGGCACCAAACAAGTAAAGGTGCCAGTTTCCAGGTCAAAAAAAAAAAACAACAACAATGCTTTTTTGGCGACATTATAGTACAGTTACACTTTGTAAACAATGCTTTTATAGGCCATAGAGCGTACACTTTTTCAAAGAGTTTAATTATGTATGTACTTATATTAGACTTTTTGGTTATTTAAATGCCAGATTAAAGTAGAGGAGTAGAAAAAGAAAATAAAAGTAATCAGAATCATTAATTCAACGTAATTATCATGGATAAACTTGTTGATGGTCGAGACGAGCTGTGGTAGCCCAGGTGGTAGAATGCTTGTCTCTCACTTTGAGGTCGCAGGTTCGAATTAATGTTTGGTGCTCAGCGGTGCACGAACATCGCGGGAAACCCACATTCCCGAGAAATGCATTTTCCGAGGTATGTGACCTAACCTGTATTGGGCTGTTTTCCCTTCGCGGGTTAGAAGGTCAGGTAGGCAGTCGCTTCTGTAAAAACCGAACCTGTCATGTCTTCAGCTTGGGGAAGCGGACCTTGTGGAAAACGGGATAATGCTAGGGAGATGGTGATGACTACGTATAGAACGGTAACTCTCAGCTCCCCACCAGCGGCTGAGCTAGGTTTACCTCACCCCCCTCGGTCTTACTTTAGTCTTTAATCGTATGGCGTCAGACGTCACACACACAGACGCGCGTGTACGATAACGTCAATATGTACGAGGTTTTTCGTACGGACGTACATAGGTTGTTTATGTAATTTGTATGTTTTATATGACAAACTTAAACATAGCTGGCGAGGATTGGATGTATATACCATACATCTCTGCCTTCCCCTTTCGGGGACATAGGCGTGATGCTATGTTATGAAAAAAAAAACTCTTTTACTCGAGGGCAGTACACAAACTCAGCCTTTAAGTTACTTTCTTATCAGTTTGTATTGTTCTGTTTGTCTTGCCAAGCAAACAATCTCAAATTAATTGAAATTAATAACCAAACTTCAAATTTACCTCGTTAGTGAGATACTAGAGCTTTTTAGAGAGATTTATTATTATGAAGAACATTTATATAAGTTTGATGTTTATAATTAAGGATGGAATGCACGTTTGACGGCTTAACGTACGTGTCCCGGTTACTAGCCTTACTCGTAAAACACCTTCACCAATTCGCAGTGGAACAGCGTGGTGGAGTATGCTCCATACAAAGAAAGAAAGAAAGAACGAAAGAAAGAAACATTAATTATACCCCCTCCAGCTGATTGAGGGAAGGCTTGCACCCTAAATTATAACGTTACATAGTTGATGATGTGTCACAGCTGACGTACTTAGGCAGACTAGAAGGGCGCTGAGGACTTTCGGTATTCTGTACACAGCTTATGTCAACCAAATGTGCATCATTAAAATAAAATAAAATGAAACGAAGTCGTAGTATTTGCTACGTCGTAGCTTTGACTACGCGTTACGTTTTGGGTATCTACGATAATGATTTACAAGTAACTCGTTAGACAGGATTCTAAGACTGGCTTCTAGGAAATTCAAAGCTGCCATTCGAGAGTAATACTTAGAAGGAATGCTTTTAACTCAATTCTTGGAACTATGATATTTATTATTACGGTTTCAAATTGAATAGCTTCATTATCCAGTAGTGGAACAATTTCGGCTCGAAAAAAAATAGAAACAAAATACAAATGGAAATGGAATCGATAACGTCTGGATCGATTGAAAATCTCTAAAGTCAGGAGTCTCAGAAATAAGAGAAATTAGATTTAATTTTCTCTTTGTGAGTTTCCCTAAGCACGGATGAGTGTAAAAACAAAATCCTTTAACAATAAATAGTTTTACGTATTTACCAGTTTCTTTATCTAAACCTAATACACGTAGAAGAAGTTACTAACGAAGTAATGTGACGTAATATTAAACTATAGGCCCAACAAAAGGCAGAAAGACAGTCTACCCTACTATCCCCATGAATAATAACGTAAACAAAAAATAATAGCAAGCAACATCAGGGAGGCGAAGGAAATCTCTCTTTTATTTCCGTCGAGGGATTGGAATTAGTCGGTATTCGTGAAGCCAACTAGACTCGCAACGCAACAGCGAGCGTATGACGCTGCTGTTCGCTAACAAAGCTTATTTGCTGGTCTACTAACGGTCCTCGATTCAAACTCGAAGTTGTGAAGTCAACGTCAAAATCATTCATTCAATAACAATAATCGGAATCAGAATATCTTTATTGCAAAACATAGATAGATAAAATACTTTCTGTTAAACTAATGTGAGCCGTATTGCTGTCTATAATAGGCGAGCCATCTGTGTCAAAAAATCCATGAAAGCCATGTTTAGTGTCACGTGCTCTAATTCCGACTCGGTCTCTAAACCACTGAATCAAACTTTTATGAGTGTGTGTATAATGTGTATATTTAATAGTTAGTTTATCAACTTAAACAGCGTAGTTATTGATGTCATCTGCAAAATGCAGGGGTTTTATTTATTTCTCATTGTTTACAGTTGCTTTAATAATATGGAAACGAACAAATAAAAATAATAAAATGTATTTATTGACGTAACAATAATAATAATAAGTTAGTAATAAATACTTATCCTAATGTTAACACTCAAACGATAAAATTAAAAATTAAATAAAATGAAAATAGCGCATATTAAATGACTGTCCGATAATCGAGACACTTTACCGACAATTTATTTTCATCTCTAATTAAAAAGTGAGAACCCAAAGTACCGATCACGGGGGTCACAAATTGCGGCCGGTTCGTTTGTGCTGAAACGGGGGAAACCGCCACCGTAATATAATACGCCTAGTGGCCAAATTAAACCACACTCACATAACGCTAAGTATTTGTATTATTTCCCCTTCAACACCTCATTTTCCGTTAAAATCCCTTAAAGGGACATCCTGTTAGGTGATTAATGCTATCGGAATGGAAAAGCGACAAGGTGTTTCGAGCCGGGAATACTTTGTGAAGCTGCGCATGTAACAAGAGCATCCTACAGTATCATCATCATCATCATCATCATCATCCAAGCCGTGTCCGGCGACGGCGACTCCTAAATGTCTATCCCAGGTCGATGTTATGATAGGCTCTAATGTGGCTACCAAACCGAATTTCGATTTGAAGGTTCGGCCACATGGCGCACAGAATAACTGGCCAGCAGAATTAAATGTATATTGACTGTACTCGTACTATTGACTGTATCGATAGCATGGTTTGAAAGTAATATTAATAGTATTTGGTAGCTGGCACTTAAAAAAAACCATACGATAGTATTCTATAAAACCAAACTAGTCCAAAACATTCGTTAATATCGACAGTTTTCTACCATTGTCTCGTTTTTCACAGGGTCCGCTTACCTAACCTGAAGATTTGACCGGTTTTTTACAGAAGCGACTGCCTGTCTGACCTTCCAACCCGCGAAGGGAAAGCCAGCCCAACACAGGTTATTATTAGGTCACATATCTCCAAAAATTCATTTCTCAGGAATGTGGGTTTCCTTACGATGTTTTCCTTCACCGTTGAGCACGTGATAATCATTTATGATCCAAACATTAATTCGAAAACAAATTTGACATCTGTTAGTTTAGGTCTGTATTGGGATTCGGCTATGTAAACTCGGATATTATCAGTAGCAATTAGTGTTCTTACTATCGCCAACTATGGATAGAGTATCAACTGACTATAATCGGCTCGAAACGGAATACCAGTGAGGAGCTCTATACAAATATACTTTATTGCACACAACATACAAAAGAAGTTTTACACACATGGACGAAAGATACAGCTTTATCCGCCTTATCTCGGCCTTTTGTGAAAAAAAAAAAAACGAAATGTAAGCACTTTTCCCAAGTTAAAAAATATAACGACTTCAAATCTGTACGGGGCTTTAGTACGAATAATACCAATCCGCCAGCCGGTAAAGGGAGGTATAAAAAAAGTTTTTTTATTTCTCGTTCCGTTGTTACGGTTTCGATGGAAGTTTTACGGTTAATCAAGGTTAGTTTTACATTTCATTTTTAGCCCGCCCGTTAGTCCGGCTCCACGGGAAAATATTGGAAGAAAAAAATGTTATTCAAAAGGGAAATGGGAAGAGTAGACGCGTTGGGAGAAGTATTTAATAGTACGGATGTATGGAATTGTTGCGATATCCTGTCTAAAATGAACGTGGACAGTTGAATTCTGAATTCAAATTGTTAATGAATATCGAAAGCATGTAGAAAGCTTTTTATATGCCCAACTATACCTGTATCTAGGCTCAGTCACACTTATCGGTTCGGCCAAGTAATTAAAGCCGTCTCGTCTGTGGCAAATCTACATAACAGCCATTTTGAAACGTATTAATTAATCAAAGGTTAATATTATGATAAATAATGCCAGATTACCAGCAGCTTATAGTGATAAGTCACTTTAGTGACAATTCGTATTGGGCGGCAACCTCGCCCAAGGTCTTACTTAAGTCACCTCGTATTACACAGACACTAACGCATCTGTGTGCGACTTCAGACTTCAGACGCCCGTACGATTGGAGACTAAAGTAAGACCGAGGGGGGGGGAGGTAAACCTAGCTCAGCCGCTGGTGGGGAGCGCAGAGTTGCCGTTCTATACGTAGTATTATTCCTTATTCTATGCTTTAGTATAAACTAGCGACCCGCCCCGGCTTCGCTCGCGGGCAATGCTGAGGAAAAAAATAATTTATTTACGACATCACATTAAAAACCTCAAAAATAACAGTATTTCTCCACTATTTGCTGAGGAAAAATTTTTATTATTTACGACATCACATTAAAAACCTCAAAAATTACAGTATTTCTCCACTATTTAATGGATGTTATTATACATATTAACCTTCATCTTGAATTACTCTATCTATTAAAAAAACTTGCATCGAAATCTGTTGCGTAGTTTTAAAGATTTAAGCGTACCGGGGTATCTAGAAGTATCTAAGGAACTATAGCCTGTAATATATCTCTAGTTCCCACCGAATTTGCACCTAGTCGCACACACACTCACACACACACACACACACTCACTAACTCACACACACCCACACACACTCACACACACCCACACACACTCACACACACCCACACACACACACACACACACACACACACACACACACACTCTCACACACACTCTCACACACACACACACACACACACTCACTCACTCACACACACTCACACATACACTCACACACACACACACACACACACACACACTTCAGTTGCAGCTGTTTTTATTGTTATTTCCCTTTTTTAATTTTGTATACTTTCTGCAAATACCTGGGAATCGTTAATAACATTGTTATTTTATTAAGTACCAATGTATGTTTTGTGGAGGTAATAAAGTTTATTTACTTACTTATTTACTAATATTAACAACTTAAGTCTCAAAATCCAATTCCAAGGCCGTACCAAGAATACTTTTCCCTATTACGAAAACTATTTCAAAGGTAATAACTAAGAAATTATTAATTTATAGCTTTATTGTGCTGAACTAAGGGCAAAGTAGGGAAGGCGAAAATAATGGCCAAGGTAATAATGAGGGTAGGTAGAGGAAAAATATTGGAAGTCGCCGTCGCGAAGTAAATAAAATTAGTTTACCGGGACGAGGAATATAATGAAAAGGAAGGTCGGGCTTTTGTGTTTGTGTTAGATAATATAAGTATTGTTGACGATGTAAACAAACACAAAATCACGCTTATAATCCTAATCGGGACGAGCAGTTACAAGTCATCGAGTAACAAATTACAACCATCTTCATCTCCATCATTTCGTTTTTTCACGGGGTCCACTTACCTAACCCGAAGATTTGACAGGTCCAGTTTTTACAGAAGCGACTGCCTGCGACCTCCAACCCGCGAATTGAAAGCCACCCCAATACAGGTCAGGTCACATACCTCCGAAAATGAATTTCTCGGGAATGTGGGTTTCCTCACGATGTTTTCCTTCTCAACTTAATAACCCTTACCAGGGTTGCTGAGGTTAGTCATTATCAACCCACACGATAGAAGAAGAAGATACAACTCACTCGTAGAATTGGGTAATTTCCCAGGTCAATGATAAAATACGAAATTCTGATTACTAATAAATACAGATCTCAAACTGACAAAATCGTTTTCTTTTTTCTATTTAAATTATTCATTAATTTTAATAATAAAAAAGGAATAATAAGTGCGACATATTGTCACGTTTTTTTTTTGACGTCACGGGTTGATATTTCATACAAATTCCATAGTAATTTCGTGTTTTGACGTTTAGTCTTCTTCTCATCGTGTGGGTTGTGAGGTGGAATACCAACCAACCTCATCATCCCTGGTGTCAGGGTTATTATTGAGCCGCCAAAGGCCCCTGAAATGGCTCATGCAACGACTACATACTAACAGCAGTAAGTAGTAACCGGGACCACCGGCTTAACGTGCCATCCGAAGCACGGATCATCTTACTTGCGGGCAATCAGGTGATCAGCCTGTAATGTCTTAACCAAACTAGGGTTCACAGAGTGATTTTCGTGATGTTTCTCCACCGGGATTTGAACCCGGGACCTCCGGATCGTGAGCCCAACGCTCCACCACTGGACCACTGGACCACTTGACCACGGAGGCCGTTGATAATTACGTTGAAGAAATGATTGACATTCTGCGTGCGACAGGGAAGGCAATAGAAGGCTTGTGTGTCATATAAAGGATGCCTAAATTAAGGATAAATTGTAATACTTATTTAATTGGTTCCCCAAGACACAGGCTTAGCCTAGTTTGGGGACCCCTGTTTAATTAACCATTGTTATTATCTGTATTTTCGTAATTGCACTTGTTTTTAATGTCTAACTATATATTGTCATTGTGTTGTTGTAAGTTTGTGCAATAAAGATTATTATTATTATTGTATGTCTTTTTCATATCTCGGGCCTATGGAGGCCCGGACTTTTGGAAGGCGTGCGTGGGGCCGAAGCCAACACGTAGAGGCCCCTTAAGACAGTTTAATCTAAATGTGGTGTGACACCAACCGGCGATTATCCCTGTATGCACTATGGGAGTGCACCCAAAGACAATCCCCGGTTCGTGTAGTACTATTGCAAATTATTATTATTATTATTATATCATATCATATCAATGACTCGAAGTGTCTACACCGTTGTCTATATCATCCGTGAAGTTGGAAAACCATAAGTCAAGAGAAACAAGCGTAAAATTCGTGTATTGTAAATCCAGCGAGCTAGTACCACCTTTGTAAGTCAGTGAAGTATTGAAGCGCAGTGCGGCCGACACCAATATCCGTAGGAAACGAGCAGGGCTGCAGCACTTGGAGAGCTGCAGTTTGACTTTATAGTTTGTTTGTTGCTGGGAAATTAGTTTACAAAGGCTGGGTTAATAGCTAGACTACATCACTATTGTATAGATTTGTATTTTAAAGCATGATTCATTTATTAAATTTGTAAGCGACGCACCACTACAATCTAGATATATTTTAATTATAAGTAGGTACTTTGTAGTGCGAATGAAAATTTTATAGAAGTGTAAGAAAACGTCTCTGCCTGCCCTGATGGGAAATAGGCGTGATCTTGTGTATTTTGTCACCTTTATAGCTTCACATCATTATTTTCTTATAATAAAGTCTATGAGCACACACGGAAAGCAATTACACGTACAGACGTAGGTTTTTTGTATGAGTACCTATCTGACGACCTCCGTGGTCCAGTGGTTGAGCGTTGGGCTCGCGATCCGGAGGTCCCGGGTTCGAATCCCGGTGGGGACATATCACAAAAATCACTTTGTGATCCCTAGTTTGGTTAGGACATTACAGGCTGATCACCTGATTGTCCAAAAAGTAAGATGATCCGTGCTTCGGAAGGCACGTTAAGCCGTTGGTCCCGGTTACTACTTAATGATGTAAGTAAGTAGTCGTTACATGAGCCATGTCAGGGGCCTTTGGCGGCTCAATAATAACCCTGACACCAGGGTTGATGAGGTTGGTAATGTACCTCTCAATCCACACGATAGAAGAAGAGTACCTATCTTGGGCCCTCGCGCCGCACGGCGGCGGCGCGATAGTAGTAGCTGCATACACGCGCGTGCGCTCGGTTGCTTGTCGGATGTGCTCACATATCGCAAACATCTCATACTTTCATTTCCATCCCTTACAAAATTGATACCTTATTGTACGGTCAAGAGTACTAATATGTATACACTTTGAAACCATGTCACATTATCTTTTTTGACAAATTAAACCGTAAGTCTCATTAAATGTCAAATATGATAGTGCGACAGAGTTCTAAGGTGGGTACATGATATTGCTCATGACTGTACACAGGATAATGCAGAAAAACAATATGACAACATGAGGAAACACAAAAGGCATAACTTATTTGTAATTACTTCTTTATTTCCTTTTATTTTTTTTAATAGCACTGTCATGGTCTCCTCTTTTCCATGGTAATGTATGTGTTATACATATTTATATATTATTATAATAATTATTTTTTGTCTTCTATGTATTGCTTTTAATACAGTTTATGTAGGTATACTTTTATTTTGCACTGTCTACCGCGGGGTAGACACGCTTTTATTAAATTCATTTCCTATACCTAAAGGTTGCCTGGAGGAGATTGCTGCCTTAGCATTAAGGCCACCTGTTGTATTACCTAAATGAGTGTACTTAATTGTTTATTTCTCAATGTTTGCTTTAAGTTCAATAAAGAGTTTTCACTTGATATCAACTCAGAATCATAGCCCTTAATGTTTCCGTTACGATGTCACTACTTGATATCAACTCAGAATCATTGCCCTTAATGTTTCCGTTACGATGTCACTACTTGATATCAACTCAGAATCATAGCCCTTAATGTTTCCGTTACGATGTCACTACTTGATATCAACTCAGAATCATTGCCCTTAATGTTTCCGTTACGATGTCACTAACACCTGTATTGCTGTCACTGTCATTTCAGATCGTTAATAATCGTTTGCAACTTGGCTAATAAAATAAAAATAAATAAAATAATAAAAATAATCTTTATTTTCCCTTCACAAAGGTAACACAAATTATGTAAACTTAACTAAGGTAATGATACACACTATAGTGCCTTTGTGAGAGACTGGTGTCGATACTAGGTGTGACCCTGTGTGACAGATCACCAGGCTCCCAACCTCTTACGGAACTCCTAATTTATAACCTTAGAACTATAGAAAAGTGAAGCCAAAACAAAACATAAAATATAAAAATTGAGTGGTACACAAAAGAGGTATGTAAAGTAAATGTAAAGATTCTGTGTGCGTTTGAGTGTGTGTGTGTGTGAATGTGTGCGCGCGTCTGTGTGCGCATATGTGTGTGTGCGTGTGTCTGTCTGCTAGCCCTACGACACAACCGTATCTTGGGCTCGGAAACTACAAAGCTGCTAAGACCTCTGGGATTTAAATTTACTAAATTATCCATCATGATTCTCTTTTTGAAATCGATCGAATTACCAACCCTATCAACCCTGGTGTCAGGGTTACTATCGAGCGGACAAAGGCCCTAACATGGCTCATGTAACGACTACTAACTTACATCAGTAAGTAGTAACCGGGACCAACGGCTTAACGTGCCTTCATCATTTTACTTTCGGACAATCAGGTGATCAGCCTGTAACGTCCTAACCAAATTAGAGATCACAAAATCGGTTAAAAAGACCAAATTATGGCAACACTTACCGAGATTTGTCGCGTCGCGAACCCTAACAGCACGAGTATATCGCCATATCGGTGGCAAGCTAATTTGCATCCACCTGAGTAACTCCGCTCACTGACAGGTGTCTGAGTATTCCCTCAAGATTTACTCCTTACTGCTCGCGGCGGAGCTACTCAATTGGGAGTTTGTTATTGTGTTACTAGGAACAGTTACACAATAGAGAAACTCCCCCGGCGCTATTTAGACTGAGACTAGTTTCCAATCAGTCAAACCAGTTACTTTTTTACTAAACGTTAACGGCCTCCATGGTCCAGTGGTTTGAGCGTTGGGCTCACGATCCGGAGGTCCCGGGTTCAAATCCCGGTGGGGAAACATCACGAAAATCACTCTGTGATCCCTAGTTTGGTTAAGACATTACAGGCTGATCACCTGATTGTCCGAAAGTAAGACGATCCGTGCTTGGGAAGGTACGTTAAGCCGTTGGTCCCGGTTACTACTTACTGATGTAAGTTAGTAGTCGTTACATGAACCATGTCAATGCTTTTTGTGGCTCAATACTAACCTTGATACCAGTGTTGGTAAGGTTGGTAATCCACCTTGCAACCCACACGATAGAAGATCAGGCGGCATCTGATATCTGATCTATTTATCAGATGTGTTAACAGAACCCATTGGCTTATTATTAGGAGTCTAGAGGGTGCATCGCCGATGAACGTCGCAAAGGCTCACGCTTTCCTTCATGGCTCATAAACCACGGGGAGATAGCAGCTAATTCTATGCGACATCGACGCTTCAAACTGCCTACTATAATGATTTATATTATATAGACAAAGGTTATGTAAAGAGCACTGCTGACATTGATGTACTAGTCTTAGGGTTACATTGGTAGGGGATTATAGAAAGAAAGAAAGAAAGAAAGAAAGAAACATTTATTACTTCCGGACACCACAGACACAGACAGACAGGTACATTACATTTAACACAGGACAGAAACCACACGGAAATCAATAAGTACACAGACAAAAAAAATATATAATATCCAAAACAAAAAGAAAAGCAAACCAAAATCATAAAAACAATAATAATAAAACTAAGTATTCTAAATGCAACGCACTGACGGCCCGATCATCTGCGGTGGAGCCCGGAATAAAAGGACCTCGCTCAGCATAAGTCGCGGCGTGAGCCACGACGCTGGTATTCTGCGGGCCCTGCCGAGCGAGGCCACGGACATCGCGGTATGTATGTATGTAACTTACTTACATATAATTATTTAGTATTACAAAATATTACAAAATTATAACAATTACAATTAAAAAAGGCAAAGGTAATTACTGAGTCAGAGATAAATTATAAAATGATAATGTCTAGAAATAGTAGAGCCGTAGTAGCCTAGTTACTCTCAATTTGAATGATTTTCTATTTCCAATTCGAGTTTGGATCATAGATGATTATCACGTGCTCAGCGGTGAAGGGAAACATCGTGAGGAAACCCACATCCCCGAGAAATGCATTTCCGAGGTATGTGACCCAACCTATATTGGGCTGGCTTCCCTTTCGCGGGTTGGAAGGTCAGACAGGCAGTCGCTTCTGTTAAAAACCGGACCTGTCAAATTTTCAGGTTAGGTAAGCCGACAAAGTGAAAAACGGGACAATGATGAGATGATGATGATGTTGATATAGAAATAAAAGCCAGTTTAAGATAGTAAGCACCAAAGTGGTAAATATTTATGTTGTGTACTTTGAATGTGATAATGAAAAAGCGTGCTTAAGTGACCTATGCCGAAGAAGAAGACATCGAGAGACATCTGTTTAGGTTTAACGATGTTCGTAAACCAATGTATGTGTAATTTATTTATTTATTTATTGCATGTCACATGGTATTACAGTTGTTATAAGTAAATATGTACAAACATGTGACACCCTGTACACCGCTAAAGTATCTCATCAATAACTTAAAACTAAAATATTATTTTTATTTATTTAATTTATTTATTTTTATTATTCATATTTATTAATATTTACTTTAATTTATATAATAATATAAATTATAATAAATAAATAATATAATAACATAAATTATAATAAATAAAAAGATGACAAAAAACAGTCTCAGTTTTCTTTTTGACTGATTTACGAATTTGAATTAAGAATTACTTGCATAACATAAAGTAGATACGATGTGTTAGCATGTTAATTGATGACGTGATACGTCTATATTAATAATAAAAAAAGAAATAAAGAATCATTTATTTCACGTGATCCCCATAAAGAAGTTAATATAAAACAATTTATAAACATTGATTTACACCTAGTAAAGCTCTTTTATTGGCATTTTGAAAAAAAAAAACGTCATGAAAAAATTACACATTTAATGCCTTAGTAATTACGCGGATAGTCCGCATCATTATCATAACGGAGTGCGCCCAATTTTAACTTGATGACTTTTTTACGAGTTTACGAGTCGCGTGTAATTTATGAGGCCGTAAACTGACGGTTGGTGGGCCTGATAACAATGTCTTGTGAAGGTCACGCAAGGCAGATAGTCATTAATTTAAGTAAGTAGTTGTGTTGCTTGTAATCTGGGGAGTAAAACTTACATAAACGTGAAACGTTACATAATACCGCCTATTTACGGAAGCCTCCCATTACGTAAATCAGGGGATAGTATACCACACTGCTGCACGTCTATATGTATTTATTTATCCAAGTATATTATATGTATATATATGTTTTGTAAAGCAGCTGCACCAAGCGGCAGTGGAGCAGCGTGGTGGAATATGCTCCTTACGTCCTCTGGTAGATTTAGGGGACGTCTGTGCTCAGCAGTGGGACGAAAAATGGCCGTTTATGATTATGAAAAACAAGAAAAGAAAAATATGAATATATATAAAAAATATATACAGGGTGTTAGTGACATCGTAACGAATACTCAGAGGGATAATTCAGACCATGATTCTGAGTTAATATCAAGTGGAATTTTCCGTCGCAAAATTCATGTTATTTTTTTAGTTTTTTTAAATTATTTTCAATTCTATACTTTTGCGATGGAAAATTCCACTTGATATTAACTCAGAATAATCAGCCGAATCATCCCTCTCAGTATTCGTTATGATGTCACTTACACCCCATACAAGTACATACAGTAGCCATACAAGTAGGTATGGGTGTTAGTGACACTGTAACGAATACTGAAGGGGATGATTCAGACCATGATTCTGAGTCGATATCAAGTGGAATTTCCTGTCGGAGAAGTCATGAAAATTTTAGAGCTTATTTAAATTATTTTCCGTTCCATACTTTTGCGACGGAAAATTCCACTTGATATCAACTTAGAATCATGGCCTGAATTATCCCTCAAAGTTTTCGTTACGATGTCACTAACACCCTGTATATATATAAAAAGATTTTTAAAAAAGATTATTTTTTCTTATTCTTATCCTTAAAGAGGTACGCAGTGATGTCTTCCAGCTAAGCCAGGTATATCCAAGTCCCACGTAATAGGGGGCGAGCCTATTGTGATTAACCGGACACTATTCCTGAAAACCACGTGAAACCAATTATCTGTGACCCAAACATGAATTCAAACTCATAAAGTCCAATTCAGTGGTTTAGAGGCCGAGATTCGAACCCCTGATACTACTCTGAAAGTCACGCCTTCTCCGAACTGATTGGATGTAGAGAAGCAGAGAATTATGTCAGGATCTATGCAAAGGGCATTCGATTGTTTTAACTTACTCGCGGGACGCGTCATCATCACCAGCCCATTAACGTCCCCATTGCTGGGGCACGGGCCTACCCGATGGAGGAATATGGAGATCGGGCCTTAAACCACCACGCGGGCCCAGTGAGGATTGGTGGTTATTAACGACTGCTAATGCAGCCGTGACCAACGGCTTAACGTGCCTTCCGAAGCACGGAGGAGTTCGAGAGGAAAACTTTTTTTTTGTGGTCACCCATCCTATGACCGGCCTTTGCGAAAGTTGCTTAACTTCAACAATCGCAGACCGAGCGCGTTAACCGCTGCGCCACCGAGCTCCTCCCGCGAGGACGCGGGACGCTTATGTATGCATAATGTTTACTATTTCTCTTCTCTTCATCCCACTCAAATGCTCTCAATCTCATCGCGTTTTATTACCTACACATTCACGGATATAATAAAGGCTGTGGAAAGGAGGCCAACATACGGCACGAAGCTGAAGTAAAAAGTTGCGGGAAGTCGTAACAAAGACAGATTTCAGATACCAATCACGGTAACTGCCGCATCTATCCCGACGACAATACATATACACACACTAGCTTTTGCCCGCGACTTCGTCCGCGTGGCGTGTTTTAAAAGAGAGATCGTTGTGTGTGTGGGAGTGCATATCAAATTTCAAGCATCTAACTTATGCAGTTTAAATTTTTTCATACAATTTTTTTTCCCACTAACTCCCATTTTTCAAAATACAGCCATAACTAAACTTTATATTTACTAAGGTATGCATGCATGCTTGATTGAAAACATCTATCTTACGCGGTTTCGATTTTTTCATACAAATGTTTCTTCCCGCTAACTCCCGTTTCCGTGGGAATTTTGCAATATCCTGTTGCAACTAAGCTTTAAGTTAACTAAGGTACCTGCATGCCAAATTTCAAGCGTCTAACTTAAGCGGTTTAGATTTTTCATACAAAATGTTTTTCCCGCTAATTCCCGTTCCCGTAGGAATTCCGGGAGTTCCTTTCTTAGTGCACCTCTACGGTACCTAAGCTACGTTCCTTCCAAATTTCAAGTGCCTACGTTTAGCCGTTTAGGCTGTGCGTTGATATGTCAGTCAGTCAGTTTCTCCTTTTATATATTTAGATAAATATATTTGCTATACTGAGACGGCTACGCTTCAGCAGGTACAAACGTATATTGGAAGAACAATCTTTGAAAGGCGTCGATTTGAGTACAAAACTTGGGCGTCAAAAAAATTTAAGCAACGAGAATAAAAACTGCCTATTACTCCCATCAGGTGTCGCTAATTTTAAGTGTTCTTAAATATTGTCAGTTTCCCCATACTAAGTATTTGAGTAAACAAACATATTGTTTTGATTGTTTTTTACACTATAACCCTTTACGCAGCGTTAAACCGCAAAATCATAGTGTAATATTTATTTCCTAAAAATCTAAAAGAAAATTTTAGCTGAACAATATGGAGAACTGTCAAAAATTTAGAAACAATCAACAGTGCTGCCACGTACATAAGAGTTTTTATCCTTGTTCATCTGAAAAGCAATATTGCTATTTGGCATTTTGAAATTGCGCTTACCTAACCATTGCGCACTTACTTTAATTATATGCGGAACTGTCAAATTTCAATATTACTTTTTGACTTTATACCAACGCCATAACATGCCTTTCGAAGCACGGAACCACCTTACGAGTACTTTTTCGGACAATCAGGTAATTGAGCTTGCAATGTCCTAGCCACACAAAGGGATTTCCACGATGTCTCCATCGGGAATCGAACCAGGATATCCAGATCGTGAGCCCAGAAACAAAGTTACGATCAATACAAACAACTTTATATGACTTCTACTTGAGATATATTTATGTCTTGTAGTTTATTACAAATCAAAACACAGTCGTTAAAATGTTTACGATCCCGATATGAATAGTAAATTGATTAATAAAAATCATAACATGTTATTTATCAAAGTACGCCATTTCAATGCATGAACAAGTTTACGACAAAAAAAAAATTAAAACAAATAAATATTATAATAATACATACGGTCACAAGTACTAATATGTATACACTTACCATGTCACAATAACTTTTTTGACAAATTAAACCATAAGTCTTATTAAATGTCAAATATGAAAGTTCGACAGGGTTCTAAAGTGGGGACATGATATTGCTCATGACTGTACATACAGATTCTTAAGATCACGCCTATTTCCAGCTAGGGTAGACAGACACCACGGAATTCCACATACTGATGCTGATTCCAATACACACCATCTAATTTTATTTTAAGTTACACCTGTCATTTTCTTATCTGCCGAAAAGGAAAGGGACGGGTGATCGAAAGGCATAAAATTTATGGAACAACTATACTTCTGCCTACCCCAGTAGAAAATACAGTCGTGAGCTTGTATTTATATTCTACTAAACACAATACAACTGTAATTCTACAAATTTAAATGGAAATTCAACATTTTCGACATTTGACTGTTCATTCGTAGAAGCAGTCAGGCGTAGCGGACACGTAGTACCGTTACGGCCGTACTACGGAGCTACGGCCGTCGTAGCGTAGCGGCTACATCGAAGAGGCTTGAGACGTTATTCTGAGAAACTAGTTTAAAAATTGTAGTTATTTTCATTTTTAATGTTTAACATTTGTTTTCTTCTCTCAAAACATTATTTAATATGGCATACATCAAAGGTTAGGTCGTAAGTAATCAGAAGAAAATTCCACTCGATATTAACTTTGAATAAGCTAATAAGACACGACGAATTTATTAAAAACCTCATAGAAGGAAAGCTAGAAGGAAAGAGAAGAAGGGGAAGACCAAGAAGAGCTTACATGGAACAGATTAAAGAGAAGGTTAACGTCGTGTCTTATAGGGAAGTCAAGGAATTGGCCTTTGATAGATTGGAATGGAAAATGCTACACCGACAAGAGCGTGGCTCTTAAATTATGTTGATGATTAACTTAGAATAATGAGCTGAATCATCCCCCTCAGTATTTGTTAGGATGTCGCTAACACCCTGTGTATAGATAGTCACTGTGGTCCTGTGATACAGAGGCTTGCTTCTTAACGGGGAGTGCCAGTTCGAACCCCGGTACTGGACTTGCACCAATGAGTAATTAATTTATCTTATATGCAGTTTTCACTAGCACAGAATAGAAAGAATAGAATAGAAATTGTTTATTATAAAAGGACGCCACACACAAAGACAAGACAATAACATCACTTATTTTTTTTACAAAACAATTACAAAAAGCATAGAAGGATGTTCATTACAATGATCATAAGGTGGTGGTGGACGTCCTGAGATAAAAGGGCCTCACTCAGCACAAGTCGCGGCGTGAACCACGACGCTGGTATTATGTGGACCCTGTTGGGTGAGGCACGAACGTCGTGTTTCATAAATATACGTTAATATTCGTACATAGATTAAATATTACCAAATTACTTAAAATAGAATGTAGGTGTACATATAATATATTTTATATATTTATCACAAAAACGTATACACAGTTGGTTCGACCTTTACAGACAGCGATACTACTCACCATCTAACAGTAAAACTCGGTGATGCGTAGGTACTTAGTTCATCTTACGACGGATGTACCTCTCGTGAGCATACGTTATGCTATCTTTTATTCTTCGTTTTGTCATAAGGCGGATAAAGTCGTGAAAAAGTTTTATATCTGTCTAGTCAATGACCTTGACATTTTCTATTAATAATAAACCTTTTGATAATGACTCTTCAAAATGCAGCGTCATGACGTTGCCAATAAACCTCTCTCTGCCCACAAAACAGCAACCAACAAAATCGATATGGGCTTTTATAAAAAGCAAAATTCACTAGCAACGTATGGGTGAGGGAGGCAATATCCTCCCTGTTTTGTCAGCGGGGTAAAAATACAGGTAATAAAGTGAAGTCACTTGTTATAAAATTTTGTATGTCATATTAGATTGTTGAAAAAAAGAATGCGAAATTTTACGAAGGTTCATAAATAAAAGATTCGGGATAGCGGCGGCGTGGGCTTCGCGAACATGCTATCCTATATATAGAATATTATACGGAATTATGTAAAAATATATAATCTGTTTACTTGATACTTCGTGGAGTTACGTCTGGTACTTAATGGGGTCTGGAAAATTTTGTACGATTCTGAGTACAGATATGTTTATTTGCTAGAACATAACCGGGTGAGAGCCTTCAGCGCTCCCCATTTGTCCGGCTAATTAGTTAATGCCACCTGCGGCAAATTTACAATAAGTCACGTTAAAAAAAAAGCTAGAACAAAAGTAGGAGGATGGATGGACGTTGGGAGTGAGGTGTATGGAGTATGATATATATATATATTAGTTTATTTCGACTCCATGATATTCTATATATATATATATACTAGGTTTATTTAGACTCCATGATATTCTATATTCGGTAATTTGAGGCTGCAATTTAATGCCATAGCACTATAATTTGACACAGACGTTCGTTGAAGATTTTGAGAGATTTTATGTATCTGAGTTTTTTTTCAGGAATTTCTTGAAGTTTTTATATTTATAGAACTTACGAATAAGGTTGGTTGACCGTTTATTTTCTTTTGAGGAGGCATAGGCCTCCTGCTGGGTATAGACCCAGCAGTGGGTGATACAGGCTGAATAGATAGATAGATAAAAATAAAGACAGACCTAAAACTAACGAAAAACATATTTTTTTTTTGTTTAACTTATTTATGGATTTTAGTGAAGAAAAACTTAATAAAACGTCCGACATTTTATCACATTTTCACGTCACAGCGTGCTTTTTCACACATATTCCATAGTAATTTCGTGTTGTGACGTTTAGTAAAAAGTAACTGATTTGACTAATTGGAAAGTAGCCTACTGTAAGCGGTGTTTTTACAAGAAAACTTGTAGGGCAAAAGTACCTTCTAATCTAACAATGATCTGTACGTATCTATCTGTAATTTCCTCTACGATTCTCCCATTTCCTAAGAGCCTCTCTGCAATACATATACTAGGTATATAATGGTCTATGTACTTCAGTGGCTCCTAGTTTCAGGTTCAGTGGGCATGGACCCTTATTCCCGCTCGAATAGGACGCCTGAATCAAACGAGCCAGCAATAATGTCCTTATGAAACGACCCATACGCCAAATTATTTAGGCTGATAAGTACGTAAAATGTTTATTTCATCTACAATAAAGAATATTTTTGTTTAAAACCAAATTACATGATAGGGGGAGACAGAATTAAACATGAGTAAAGGCGAGTTTAACTCAGCAGTTGAGTTTTCTACCACCAAAAGTCAGAAAAAGAAAAATTGAAGCAAGACTAGCAGGTAAGTAAACTGCTAAATAGATATAGATACATTTTAAATAGACAAAGGGATGCTAAATAGATAAAGGGATGGAAAGGACGTGCCGCAATAACTGAAGTCCACGCAAAGTCGCTGGCGGAAAGTAGTATTTATGAACTTTTTATTTTTAAAATAATCGAAACACTTCTGCGTATTAATTCAACAAAGTTTAAAACTTGAATATTAAGAAATAAAAATCTTATAATCCCAACAAAGGAAACAAACTTGCGAGGTGTTTCCAATTTTTTTTATGAGAAGTGTACGTTATCGAATAGTTACAACTTTTACGTTATAACATTATCAGCTGCTTTTTCTTCCGTGTATATCGTGGGCGATAGACAATTGTTACCATATAGTTGAACATATCCATTTTGGATTACGTATCAAAAGTGGCTGCATGTTGTTGTAGATTATTTATATTTATATAAATATAAATAACATACATACATACATAAACTCACGCCCGTAATCCCAAATGGGGTGGGCAGAGCCACAAGTAATCAAAGACAACTTGCAGCCACTGTTGATACGAAGTCCTAAGATGGATATGATGAACCTTATGGTGATAAGAGATCAGCCTATCGCCCATAACATTAGATAAAAATAAAGAATAACATTATAGTATTTTATGCAACAGTTGTATAAGAAGGGTTAAAAAATGCGAGTGGCGTGAGTTGCGATGTGAGCCTTGGCGAACATCGCAATAAGAGACGCCACGAGCATTTTTTGACCTAGTTATACAACGTTGCATACAATACTTTTTCTACGACGACGTAATTTTAAATGAACCAAAAATTTTCCAATTTATTTTCCAACGCGCGGGAAAATGGCGGCAAATGTATACTTTTTTTTATAGTATATCTATGGCACCAAACAAAGTAAAGGTGCCAGTTTCCAGGTCAAAAAAAAAAAAACAACAACAATGCTTTTTTGGCGACATTATAGTACAGTTACACTTTGTAAACAATGCTTTTATAGACCATAGAGCGTACACTTTTTCAAAGAGTTTAATTATGTATGTACTTATATTAGACTTTTTGGTTATTTAAATGCCAGATTAAAGTAGAGGAGTAGAAAAAATATAAAATAAAGGTAAAAATTATAATAGTAAATAATGTAACTACACAGTTGATAAAAATTTTGATTTTATTATAATATGAAATCCCATACATTATTATTATTTGTATATTATATGTTAAATAAATTGTATAAATATAAATATAATTAGTAATAGTTATTTATAGCTCATTGAACAGATGAACGTGATTACTTAATAAATGTTATACTTAAGTTGCTGTGCCCTACCCTTAAGTTGCTGTGCTAGGGTGTCACAATGTACCTACTATATCTTATACCTACCACCAATGTAAAACTGTGACCTGCAAAAAAATATGATTACGATTAGTAGTAGTAAAGGCTATCACGGATACTACTTCTTCTTTCCTGTGGGTTATGAGTGGTATTACCAACCTCATCAACCCAGGTGTCAAGGTTACTACTGCCCCGCCAAAGGCCCCTGACATGTCTCATGTAAAGACTACTTACTTACATCAGTAAGTATTAACCGGGGAGCACGGGTCACCTTTCTTTCAGACAATCAGGTGATCAGCTTGTAATGTACTATAAATTTTGCCTGACAATATCGACCTTAAACACACCCCGGACACTTCATACAAACATCGTGTGGCTTGTGAGATGAATTACCAACCTCATCAACCCTGGTGTCAGGGTTATTATTGAGCCGCCAAGGGCTCATGTAACGACTACTTACTTACATATCAGTAAATAGTAACCGGGACCAACGACTTAACGTGCCTTCCAAAGTACGGATCATCGTACTTTTGGACAATCAGGTGATCAGCCTGTAAAGTCCTATAACCAAGTGATCACAAAGTGATTTTCGTGATGTCTCCCCACCGGGATTTGAACCCGGGACCTCCGGATCGTGAGCCCTACGCTCAAACCACTGGACCAGTGAGGCCGTTATTTTTAATATTTACTTAAACAATGTTTTTTTCTTTTTGCTCTTAGCAGAGTAATAGACATAGTCATAGTCAATAATTACACGTCACAGATTTTACAAAATTCAATTAAATTAAATATTATTACGGAATTCAATTACATTCATAAACATCATAAACTGCCTATATACGTCCCACTGCTGGGCACAGGCCTCCCCTCAATCAACCGGAGGGGGTATGGAGCATACTCCACCACGCTGCTCCACTGCGGGTTGGTGGAGGTGTTTTTACGGCTAATAGCCGGGACCAACGGCTTAACGTGCCCTCCGAAGCACGGAATCATCTTACTTTTTCGGACAATCCGGTGATTCAAGCCTGAAAAGTCCTTACCAAACAAAGGACAGTCTCACAAAGTAATTTTGACCATGTCCCCATCGGGAATCGAACCCGGACCTCCAGATCGTGAGCCTAACGCTCTTACCACTAGACCACGGAGGCTGTATTACATTAAAAATATATTATCAATTACAGGTCGTCAAAACTGTAGAATGCCTGCTCAATAAGCCATATTTTAAGTTTAAGTTTAAATATAGTACAATTCTTTGCTTGTGTGATATGGTCAGGCAGTCAGTTGTACACTCCCGGGCCCTTGACATGACACACCACAGCACTGGACGCATGCGGTCCGATGCAATCTAAATGCTAAACTCATGCATTTAATCGATCCCATTTTGTTTCACATTCTAACCAAGGTCAAGGGAATAGTGATAGCGTGTCTAATGTACTGTTCCAAGGTTCCAACTCTTCCAAAGCTTTTAAACACACATTAAGCAAAGTCTTTAGTCCAAAGATAATGGATTGCAACCTTGTCGCAGGAACTTTGGGCAGCTTTAAATAAATTAAGGCTCTGAATAATCAATGCTAGGGTTTTAGTGAGTGGAATTTGTAGAGTTATTTACAAGTGTCTTTAGAATAAATGGCATTCAGAACTTTAGGATTGAGATACGAGTCCGATTTATGCCTGAGATTTGGAGATATTCGCTAAGTTTAGAGCTAGAAATCCGTTCAAATTTGTTTCTATTGCACTAAGTAGGTATACAATATAATACAAATACACTTTTTTGCACCAAAATAAAAAAGAAATAATCACAAAAAGTCTCTTAACTAAGTACATGGCAAATGGCGGCCTTATCGCTTAAAGCGATTTCTTCCAGACAACCATAAGGGGGAAAAAATGTAAAAAATAATGATTGAAAGATTGCGGGTACAAACGCGATGCGGTTATATCTAATACCTAATTAGATTAAGTTACGATCAGAGATGCATGTGCTGTTCCTGGAAATGTTTCCAAAATAGGAATGTTCTCGTTTTAAAAACTCTTTAATTTTAAAGATACCGGCTGTTTTTCTTTTTAAAATTGTCATTTATTTTTGTTAATTGTTAAATAATTTATTAATTGCCTAAAGGATAGGTAATAAAGCACTTTTTACATAAGTTTTACACCCTTTTACAGTCGGGAACATTCCTAAATCCTAATGGAATTAACATGAAAAATTATAATAGTTCTTAAAAAAGAATTAGAGTGTTAATATACTGCCGGAAATCTATGAAAGCTTATCATATCAAAGCCTAGCTGTCTGTCTACGTCTAATATAAGTTGGATCATATCTATGGAGATTGAGCAAAAAACAAAACCATATAAATCTAGTGCCACTAAAAGCGTCCGAAAATAGACCAAAATGGCCGCTGTAATCGTCCGGTCTATTATTTAAAAGCGTCTTCGCACTTCTTTCAAAGCCCTCTTTTGAGGGAGGGTCACTCTCCCACTTGACAGGGGGAGTGGGGGAGGAAATGAGATGTCCGCCCTCGGGACGTTTTGCATACAGATTGGGTCCGGTGGAGATATGTGGACGCACGCATGTCGACGTTTTAACCGTACCACAATACGAATATCTTGTAATGGTAAATCTATACAGGGTGTTAGTGACATCGTAACGAGAACTTTAAGGGATGACTCAGCCCATTATTCTGAGTCAATATCAAGTGAAATTTTCCATCGCAAAAGTATAGAATTGAAAATAATTAAAAACACAAAGAAACATGAATTTTGCGACGGAAAATTCCACTTGATATTAACACCCATAGGTAGGTACTTGTCGGGGTGTAAGTGACATAGTAACGTGTTTGCTTTTTATTAGCTCTCTGTCGAACATTGAAAATTCTTCTTCTATCGTGTGGGTTGTGAGGTGGATTACCAACCTCATCAAGACTGGAGTCAGAATTATTATTGAGCCGCCAACGGCCCTTGAACTGGTTCACGTAACGACTATTTCCTTACTTGAGCAAGAAGTAACCGGGAGGAACGGCTTAATGCCTTCCGAAGCACGCATCATCTTACTTTCGGACAATCAAAATCAGCCTGTAAAGTCCTAATCGAACTAGGGAACACAAAGTGATTTTTGTGATATTTCCCCGCACGGGATTTGAACCTAGTTACTGGACCACAGAGACCGTTAGCATAGTAACTAATAACACAAAAGTCCTATCATAGATATTATTGTATCGCAGCTAATAGCGATAGAAAGTTGCGGCTTATAAAAGAAAAGTTGCAACAGTTAATATGCAAAGTTTAATTTGAACCGGGGTTCTAATTGTTTCGATTCGTTCGTTGTACAGGTTATGTGCCTTTGTGAGCGATATAGCGGCGAGTGGTGAACTGTTTTTTACCCGACTGTATTTATGAAAAAACGAGGGTTATGTATTTGGCCGCTATGTTTGTATGTATGCACGTTTGTTCTCACCTAACTTCTAAACCAATTGTCAGAATTTAGCAAATTAGGTGTCGTTAGAAGCGTTTTGATTGTCCGGTGGTTATAGGCTATGTGAAGTCACGCTAAATTCATGATGCGATTCGATTTCATTTGATGAGATGTGTATTACAATGTATATATGAGTATGTCTTTAATCATAGGGCAGGATACTTGGTAAGATGGACTAAGGCTGTTACTGAATGATGGCCAAGGGATGGTGTGCGAGGCAGATCATCAGCCCGGTGGTCGGATGACATTGTGAGGTACGCCGGAAAGCAATGATTGCAACTTGCACAGTACCGGAAAGGATGGCGTGAAAGAGAGGAAGCCTATACCCAGCAGTGGGTGGACACAGGCTGAGTAGACAGATAGATAGACATTAAAAATTAAAAAGTTTTACCGTGCACTGCATGAAATTGCTTGAATGGGAAGCAAGCCGTTGTACCACAGTGACTATGTAAAATTATATTTATAGCTAGCGCATCACAAACTTACCAACCAAGAAGACTTTACATGGAACAGATTAAAGAGAAGGCGAACGTCGTGCCTTTTAAGGAAGTGAAGCAATTGGTCTTTGATAGACAAGAATGGAGAATGCTACACCGACAAGAGCGTGGCTCTTAAATTAGTGATGTGATCACAAACTCGCTAGCAGTGGGTCACGCGAAGTGTGGGGAAGTTACGACCGCTCGGGGTGTTGCTAGTATTCGCGTTTTTCAAACGGTAGTTTTACAATAGTTCGAACAGCTAGTTGCTTTCAATAGCCGCGTTTTTATTCTATTTCTGAGCACTTTTTATAGAATTCCTGGTCAGTAAATGTGTTATACAGCAGTGTTTATAAAAGAAATTAGAATAGAATAGAAATAGTTTATTATAAAAGGGCGCCACACACAAAAAAAAAAGATAATAACATCATATCAAATTGGTATTGGTTATTTGAATTGGTATAATAGTTAGTAGAGATAGTGTATTTTGTAACAGATATTTTTCCTATTTTAGGACTTTAATTCAAGTGTCGAAAAAGCTTCAACAAAATCTACGAAAATGCATGTTTACTGCTGGTCTCTGGCCACCGGCTCTGGTTGGTGGGTGACCGTTTACGTACCTTCCGAACATACACGCACTCAAACACACACACACCCACATAGACAAACACACGCACCCTCCCACAGAAACAAATCAAATAAAACTTAATTTAATATAATACATAAACAAAACACACAGTCATACTCTCTTAAATACAAAAATAACTATACGTCCCACTGCTGTGTCCGAACACTCAAACACACACGCACACAATCACACACTCACACACACACACACACACACTCACACACACACACACACACACACACAAACGCACAGTCACACTGTCTTACATACATAGATAGCTTTTATACGTTCCACTGCTGGGTCCGAACACCCAAACACACACGCACAAACACACATACACAAACACACACACATAAACACACAGTCAGACTCTCTTCAATAAATAAATAGCTTATATACGTCCCACTGCTGGGCACAGGTCTCTCCTCAATCAACCGAAGAGGGTGCGGATTCCAACACGCTGCTCCAGTACGGGTGGATAAAGGCTAGGTTGGTCCCGAGATACATAAACGGAAATGGCTTACTTTTACGGACAATCAGGTGACTCAGCCTGTAATGTCCCGGCCAAACAAAGGGTGGATATAATTCAATATTAATACCAGGAAGCGTTGTACAAGGCTTGTATGTAATGACACAAAGCTGCACAAAGCGAATGCGAGACGAACCGTAATATGGGTAATCCGTTTGCGAGAACCGCGCTAATTGAACATTCTGTTTTTTACTTATACAGACAACAGTATAGAGGTTGTATAATGTGCCTTTTTTGAAAGTAGAATGAGTTTTTTTATGAGAATTTGTTTTCTATTTGCCTCTACAAAATTCAATTCATCAATATGATAAAATAGTAGGTACGAAAATAAAAAAAAAACGCAAACAGTACAAAATATTCTCGCTCCTTTAAAAGTTTTGGTCTACTTTTTCCGCACAATATTCAGTTACAAAAATATACATATGTTATTGTTTACAAATGTATATAAGTAATTTTAAATCTATTGTAAAATAGGGTAGATTCCAACTAATCAAATCAGTTACTTTTTACTAAACGTCAAATCACGAAATTATATGGATTTTTTATGAAGAAGCTGCTTTACTCGTATTTGAGGGATGAATCAGGCCATGATTCTGAGTTGATATCAAGTAAAATTTTCGATCGCAGCATAGAATTGAAAATAATTAAAAAACTAAAAAATAATAATGAATTTTGCGACGGAAAATTCCACTTGATATTAACTCAGAATCATGGTCTGAATCATCCCCCTGAGTATTCGTTACGATGTCACTAACACCCTGCCTAGGCTGTAAATACTAATTGTACAGAACTACTCCTTCTGTTTTACAGTAGATACAATAAACAAGGCTTTATATCACCCGATATTCTTTGTATTGTATGTTGACAAGGACTTTGTTAAGGCTTCATCATTTTATTTGTGACTGGATGTAAATTGAACAGTACCGTTGCCTTTGAAGTACCCAACAATGGCGGAAATCAATACTACTTTGCTGCAGGCGAGCTTTACTCAATGTGAAACGACAAATAACAATTTGTATGTTTGTTTGTTAGGTTTTTTTTTATTATCCGCGATTGCCCTTTTCCGGGAACGCGTGACTTGCATCTTAGTGTTACGGGTTCGAATCCCAACTCGGGCCACCACTGAATTCATATTTGAATGACTACATACATACTTAAATACTTTAAAAGTTTTTGAAACAAAGTTGATTTTTGGAAAATAAATATTATCTGTCTATTATTTCAAACAAATGTATAAATTTATATATATACATATATACATTTTTATTACGAAATGTATACACAAATAAGCAGAAGTTTTTACATGAATGCATATTGACAACTTAATACTACGTTACTGCATGTTGTACCAAATATGATACACTGATATTATTGGGACTTTTCTCAGCTTTCCAAGTGTTTTTATTTTTTTCTTACTTTTTCTATGTTCTAAAAAGTACATTTTACCTAGTAAATTAATTTCAGCTTAATCAAAAAATCCATGCGGTAAAGGGTTAAGTAAACAGTAACCAGGACCGACTGCTAAACGTGCCTTCGGAAGAACAGATTATCTTAATTTCTTACAAACGAGTAATCAGCCCGCAAAGTCCTAACCAAAGTTAGGATCACAATATGATTTTTGTGATATGTCCCGGGAATCGAACTCAGGACGTCCTATCTACCAGTAACGTAACGCTCTCCGTGGTCCAATATATTTAATTCTCTTTCACAAAAATGAGCCAATGGACATCACTAGTCTAACTAATGTGCAGCACTAACGCTGCAGTAGGGCAGAACTAAAGAGTCCATATATCTAAGCTTTATTACACCTACTGGAAAATATTACTTCGCAGCGGTTCCATGCTACGACTGTCGTTATAAAATGTACCTGTGTTATTACCAGGGACAAGCAAAAACTATGAAATTCCATTTGCTTCGATCCTGACACATTTCTCTTTCATCCTTTAAAGTCATCAATCGTAAAAAAAATAAAAACGTAACAATCATAACGTAGTCATCGTCTTCTTCTTATCGTGTGGGTTCATCAACCCTGGTGTCAGGCTTATGATTGAGCCGCCAAAGGCCCCTGACTTGGCTCATGTAACGATTACTCACATCAGTAAATAGTAACCGACACCAACGGCATAACATGCCTTCCGAAGCACGGATCATCTTACTTTCGGACAATCAGGTGATCAGCCTGTAACGTCCTAACCAAACTAGGGATCACAAAGTGATTAGTAATCGTGAAAAAATTGAATCAGTATCTTTTTTTTTTAATTCGAAAAGGAATACGTAGACGTATTAAAAAAATAAACATTTTAAAAAAATAACAGTATATAATATGTTTATATATTTATGAAATATACATTATATATAATTTATTTAAATGTGGTTTGTAGGTTTAGGTTAATATTTTGTTTTATATTAGTATAAGTAATTTGTACGCATATGTATGTCTATCTATATAATATTATACGTTGAAAGTCTCTCTTGTCACGTAGACCAGCTGGAAGAAATCTCTTTGTTTAGAGATAAGCTTGCCTGTACTGTCTGCATGTACTATTCTTTGTATGTTTCTTGTGTCTCTTATAGTGTACAAATAAATAAATAAATAAAAATAAATAAACAGTTCATTGATCGCTACGCCCATGATTTTCCGATATGGGACCAGTGTGAGTCGTATTGCAGCAATTAGGTTAGAATGGTAGACCCGCCCACGAACATCGAGGCAATTCACTTGCGGCCCGTAGGACTTGTGGAATAGTGATTGGGACAATTAATTATGTAGTCTTGTAAGGCTAAATTGCAAAGCCTACGTCCATGTTGGAAAGGACACTATTGAAGACACCTCTGGATCTGACAAACTTGTATTTGACATTTTGGTTACCTAAGACATCATTTTGATAAAAAAAATATGAAGTAAAAATTTGTATGCTTCTATGGCGGAATGTACTGTTAATACTTTAATATGATTGTAAACGAACATTATAACAAACGCGCACGAATAAATGAATTTTGGAAAATTAATTTTGAATTCGGAACTTTCGCTGAGCGCCGTTTTGGCATTAATTATAATGATTGTTAACTCAATGAATGACTCTAAGGCATTGTTATTTTTTTCTTTTTTATGCAGTTTTTAAAAAGAAAGTATACTATTGCTTCTTTTTAAAGAAAGTATACTATTGCTTCTATGCTGTTCTGGGAGCATATAAAAAACATAGAACACGTTCAGCTGCTTCTCTTCCCGGGCATGTCGTAAAAACCGACAGAGGGATTGTGTCCTCTAACATGATGGACTAATGTTATGGGCGATAGGCTGATCCCTTATCACCATAAGGTTCATCATATCCATCTTTGGAATTCGTATCAACAGTGGCTGCAAGTTGTCTTTGATTACTTGTGGCTCTGCCCACCCCATTAGGGATTACGGGCGTGAGTTTATGTATGTATGTATGTAGTATACTAATAAGAACCTAACAGTATCACGCCTGCATCCCTGAAGGAGTAGGCAGAGATGTATAGTATAACCATCCACTCCTCGCTAGCTATGTTTAAGTCCCATGTAATAGAGGGCGAGCATAGAGCAAGACGGGCCTTCGGGGGAGCCATTAACGGGGTGCAAATATAATAACATAGGCCATACAACTGATAGGAAAACAAAGGATAAAAAAGGTTTCATTGTTTAATTAGCAATCTCTCGTACGCAACCTAAGTCAAGCAGCCAAGCAGTGGGATGTAGTTAGAGAATGCAATCCCCGCTCGAGATCGCAAATTCGAGATCGGGCCTTAAACCACCACGCGGGCCCAGTGCGGATTGGTGGTTATTAACGACTGCTAATGCAACCGGGACCAACGGCTTAACGTGCCTTCCGAAGCACGGAGGAGCTCGAGATGAAAACATTTTTTTTTTGTGGTCACCCATCCTATGACCGGCCTTTGCGAAAGTTGCTTAACTTCAACAATCGCAGACCGAGCGCATTTACCGCTGCGCCACCGAGCTCCTCGAAATGTAGCATACATAGGTATTATAAGCAAATTGCAGTATCTTCTCTTTTGAGTTCACCTAATTACTCATTAGACCGAACTTGGCTAAGTACGCCGACTCGTATAAATGTGTACTGTCCTTAACTAGTCAAAGCGCGAAGGAAGCTTGAGACCTACTTCAGTAACTAGGCAGTTACACAGCAGTTGCAAGCATAACGAGCTATGCAAATACGAAGCATACCACTTCGCGATACAGTTATAACTTACAAGTTGAGTAGGTATGTTTATAACTTATGTATGTCTTCATGCACTGTACACAGACTTCTGTAAATGTTATAACTTATAACACATTCAGAAGCGGTATTAAGTGGAATTATAGATTCTCTCTCTTTATTTAAGAGCTGCGCTCTTGTCGGTGGAGTAATCGCCATTACTCCATAGATAGTGCGTGTAGAACGGTGGTTGCCCCAATCGCCTTCCCTTCCGCAGTACACCGACCAATTTCTAAATCGGTGATGTTCTAGCTAGAGCCCTACAGAATCCATTTCTTCGGCCTCCAACCAGTACTGATACCGCTCCTGCCCGGCATCAACCGGGAATTTTAGTTTAAAACTTAAAAAAACTCTAGGGCCCTGCACCGAGGTATTTCTTGCAGCTTCTTTTCCTCGTATGTACAGGTTGTGAGAAGCTGCAGTATTTTTCGGCGGATGAGACGTTCGTTATGTAGAATATGACGATTCAAAGTTAACTATGTTACTTACTGAATAAAGATATTTTTGAATTTGAATTAGAAACTGTGTGTTTTTGAATAGTTTCATAATTTATTTCTGTCAGAATGATATTAAATACTTTCCTTCTTTCTTTATAATCTAGCAGCACCCCATCAGAAATTGTTACTATTTTTGGAAATACTTACCTATCACAATAGGTTTTAAAACAGCACGTTCAGTAAATAGGCACTTCGACTTACGGAATAATTCAGATTTTTTTTTCTTGATCGTCTATTCAATAATTATGTTTACCTGGAACAAATAAAAATAAAAGATTAATACTTAATATTTATTTACAATATAATATTGAAATCTTTATTTAGTTATAGATATTAAAGATAAATAATAACGAATGATATAAAAAATGTTGACAACTACTTAAAAATAATTCCTGTAAATATTCTTAAACACTACTAAGATATATATATAATTTTTATTTATTTTTTAGCGTTAGACTCACGATCTGGAGGTTCGGATTCGATTCCCGATGGGAACATAATCGAAATCACTTTGTGAGACTATCCTTTGGTTGGTAAGACTTTGGAGGCATGAATCACCAGATTGTCTGAAAAAGTAAGATGATTCCATGCCTCGAAGGATACGTTAAGACGTTAGTCGCGGCTATTAGCCGTAAAATACCTTCACCAACCCCCAGTGGAGCAGCGTGGTGGAGTATGCTCCATACGCTCTCCGGGTGATTGAAGAGAGGCCTGTGCTCTGCAAAAAAAATACATATAATTTCTGTAATGTTACATATTAAATCAACATCATAAACACCATAGAAGGAAAGCTAGAAGGAAAGAGAGGAAGGGGAAGACCAAGAAGAGCTTACATGGAACAGATTAAAGAAAAGGTTAACGTCGTGTCTTATAGGGAAGTCAAGGAATTGGCCTTTGATAGACTGGAATGGAAAATGCTACACCGACAAGAGCGTGGCTCTTAAATTGATGATGATGACATATTAAATATATTATATTATTTATTTTATATGTCTTATTTTTTGTTGTTTTTTTTTGTAATATATAATATTTATGGTATATTTTATTTACGTTGGTAGGATTATGTTTTTTTTTTCCTATTATTTTGTATTGCACCATCCCGCGCTCCAATACATAAAGTTCTTTCACCCCAAGGTTGCCTGGCGGAAATTGCTGTTTAGCAATAATGCCGCCTATTGTGTTTATTTTATCATGTACAAGTCCTATACTGATCTCTTTGTGCAATAAAGAATGATTGATTGGTTGAAACGTATAATAATTATCATTTTCACCGAATCCGCCTACAATAAATCAACAACAAGTAACAACATATAAACACAACAATACAATAGCAATATTTGCACAAATAACTTCACACCAACATGACTCCTAATTTTATTTGCCAATTTTAATCTGTGGCCTCCCCCCTTCACCCCGATCCCCCCTCCTTTCTCCCCAACAACGGAAGCCCGCCGCGCGCCGGAAATGAGCTTTCGATATCCGCCTCCTAGGCACTTTGTCCAAATCAATTTCGCTTTACAACGTGCGCCTGGCGAAAAATGCATTGCAAATATTTTAAGAGGCGTTGTATGTATAATTGTTCGGTGTTTGCAGGCGTTCGAAGTTTATGGAGCACCTTGACGCCATTTAATTTCGATGTGGGCATTGCATGTTATAGTAGCGACGTTTTGCTTGATTGCTCTTTTTATAAGAATCCCTAGGGGTCGTTTTTAAAAAAGAATTTTATAAAATGATTATGTTAATAGACGGCCGAGGTGCAGTGATTAAGCGTTGGGCTCACAATCCGGAAGTCCCAGGTTCGGATCCCGGTGGGGCCATTTCACAAAAATCACATTTTTTTTTTTGATTGAATTTAAAGTTATCGGGGAGGGGGCGAAAAGGTAGAAGTTACCTTAGGTAAAAAGGTAGGACGGTAAAACTTACCTAAGTGAGCACTTATAGCAAAGTTTGTGCTCACGCCCGCGAAGTTTTTAGTTCGCTTTCATTGGTTCTAGTTATGATGCTTGGTATAGACACGAATTATATTCTAGCTCGGTAAAATGGGTACTTCCTTCTATCGTGTGGGTTGTGAGGTGGATTGCCAACCTCATCAACCTTGGTGTCAGGGTTACTATTGAGCCGCCAAAGGCTCCTGAGATGGCGCATGTAGCGACTACGTATTTACATCGATAAGTAGTAACCAGGAGCAACAGCTTAACGTGCCTTCCGAAGCACGGATCGTCTTACATTCGTACAATCTGGTGATCAGCCTATAATGACCTAACCAAACTAGGAATCACAATATATAATAGCTTATATACATCTAAATGCTGGCCACAGGGCTCCCCTCTATCAACCGGAGATTACAATTACAATTTATAATAATAATCACCATTATCTCATTAGCATTATCCCGTTTCTCACAGGGTCCGCTTACCTAACCTGAAGATTTGACAGGTCCGGTATTTTGCAGAAGCAACTAATAATAATGCTTGTATTAATTACCACTTAATGTAAAGATATCTCTTGTGAGAGACTTATTCTGTAAGCGACATTTAAATTTTAATCGACTACACAATATTACCAACATTATAGTTTCAAGAGCCAGAATAATCGGGTTTGAGACGCGACGCGGATGTCTTTATATTTGACAGTTGGCATTACTTTTGATATTTGCGAGCAATTGAGTGGAGATCTCCCTAATGTGTCCCTAGCCCGTGGAGCGATTCGGTACCGTAAAGTTCCTTGGCTTGTAAAACAGCAAATATATAACATCATCATCTCCTTAGCATCATTCCGTTTTTCACAGGGTCCGCTTACCTAACCTGGAAATTTGACAGGTCCGGTTTTTTACAGAAGCGACTTCCTGTCTGACTTTCCAACCTGCGAAGGGAAAACATACCTCTGTAAAAATGCATTTCTCGGGATTTTGGGTTTCCTCACCTGTCAAAATTAGATAACGCTTTGGAGACGCTATGATGTGTGTGTGTGTGTTTTTTTTTTCGCGATGTCATTGTGTTGTCGCTAAGTCGCTAATTTATTTATTTATTTAATAGTTTATTGTGCACAGAACAGGGGGGTTAAAATGGCCACACCGAAGCAATTCATCTAAAAAAGCTGTATTGCAATTTGACATTTGCGCACATAAAAGTAAGTGCGCAATGCAAACAAATGTCAAATTGCAATATTGCTTTTTGATATGAATTTCACAAGACAGACAAACGGTTAAGCTTATTATTTGTATGTGTATGGCGTCCTTTAATAATAAATAATTCTTATTCTTATTCGAAAAACGCTTCATCACGAGCGTTACCGCAACTCATTCTCCTAAACCCTGCTATTTTCCTGGCCGTACCGACGAGGTGTTTTCGATGCCGCGAGAACTTTTATCATACATATGTCAATCATAATAATGAGATGACGTCGATAGAAATTGGAATTGGTACGGTTTCCTTTATTTTGTTTGCTGGCAACATTTCGTTTCAGCTTTTGGTGCGTTTGTTATTTTGTTTATCAATGTTTCGCGAAATCGGGAAAGATTTTTGTTTTATTCTGTACTATTTTCTTTTGAAACATTACAGGTTATAAACCCATCGCTTAAGTAGACAGTTCATGTTTTTTGAATCAGCTAATTGCCTGCAATAAAAACGTGCTTCCACACAGACATACATCATACGAGCTCCCAGCTTTGGCCGGCCAAGTAGTTAATGCCATCTGCGGCGAATCTACAATAAGTCACGTCAAAAAATAAACAAAAAAATGTGCTCCCAGCTACAACCAAATACCTCCACCAACCCACTGGAGCAGCTTGGTGGAGTATGCTCCCATTGATTGAGGTCTATAGCCCGCAGTGGGACATATATGGGTTGTTTTTGTTGTCTATTTTCTATATTTCGGTTGTACGGCGACAGATCTGATAACCCCCACGCCTAAAAAATCACTCCCATCTGAGTTATTATCTAAAAGCGACGACCTCTGTGGTCCAGTGGTTGAGCGTTGGACTCACGATCCGGAGGTCCCGGGTTCGAATCTCGGTGGGGACATATCACACAAAAATCACTTTGTGATCCCTAGTTTGGTTAAGACATAACAGGCTGATCACCTGATTGTCCAAAAAGTATGATGATCCGTGCTTCGGAAGGCACGTTAAGCTGTTGGTCCCGGTTACTACTTACTGATGTAAGTAAGACGTAGTCGTTACATGGGCCATGTCAGGGGCCTTTGGCGGCTCAGTAATAACCCTGACACCAGGGTTGATGAGGTTGGTAATTCACCTCACGATAGAAGAAGAAGATTTAAAAGCTGTTTCTGAGTGGTGGACACCAGGTGTTCCAAAACACATGTCCTTCCTAGTTTGGGTTTATGTCTCCCTCATAAGTCCGTACATACACAATGAAGTTAATGTAAACTGTTCTAAGGGAGAAAAATAAAATTTTATATATTTATTATTAAAAAGGTTTTCTATCAGTTTTCAAAGGACACATCTATCATGACCACCATCCGATCCATCTTAGGACGAATATCTATGGACGGTTTATATTTTACTATACTCAGATATTATAAGAAAAGCTAAAACGATTCTCATAGGTACTGACCTACCACAAAGTACTGACTTTAACCACAGACTGCATACAGTATAACCATTTAAACCAAGTATATGTTACGCACGACTGAGTAGAAATCATATGTGCTTCAAGTAGTAGAATCAAGCAAATCTTCATAATATTCTTGATGTTACTGTTACTTAGTGTTGCCAATGTCGAAGCGGGACCGAAGGGTATAATTATCGGGCCGTGGACTTCTATATCGGGACATGCATTTCTATATCAGGACATGTATTTCTATATCGGAACACGCACTTCTATAAATCAAATCAAAATCAAATCATTTATTCGCATAGGATTCATGGTTTTGTATAACAGTTGATGGGTTTTATGTTCCAAGTATCACATGATCCGCTAGATATAAGCATGCGAAAATTTAGGAGGTAAGTAGATACTTAATTAACTAATTAAATCTACTTACTAACCTTACTAACCTAACATAAATCTAATAAAACAAAAATAATTAAAGAAAACAAGCTTACAATGGGAAAAGGTGTCGATTCGCTCTGACAAAGACACCCACCTCATAGATGTATAAACATGTTAATGTAATTGTTTAAACAATGGACGGCAACTTTCCAGTGGTCCAACTCCAAAATGGCTCTGATACATTTCTTTTGAGTGATGATATTGGGACATGCAGTTTGATATCGGGATATGCACTTCTATATCGGGACAAGCACTTCTGACCTGGCCTTTATTTAAAGTCTTAAGGATTAATGTCCTTGTAAAATACAAACTCCGTTGTTTAAATATTGTGTCTAGAAATCTGGGCCATACGAGGTTAAACTACTCTGGATTCAATCGCGGTATGCGCGCCTAGACCGTCCTAATCCAACTCTACCAATTACACCCACATCATAAGTCTTAAACAAAACCATAGAATCAAGAATAATACTACGTAGCTATACAATGAAACTCTCCGCTCCCCACCAGCGGCTGAGTTAGGTTTACCTCACCCCCTCGGTCTCGGTGGGACTTTTAAGTCTTCAATTGTATGGGCGTCAGACGTCACACAGAGATGCGCGTGTACGATAAAGTCAATGTAGAATAGAATAGAATAGAATAGAATAGAAAAAGTTTATTATAAAAGGACGCCACACACAAAAAAAGACAACAACATCACATCAAATTTCAAATTTCAGTGTAATGTCTGTGTGATATGAGGTCTTTCGTGTGAAGTGTTCTGAGTGTGACAAAACACAGCGCAAAAGTTTAAAACCTTTAGAAGACATTTAATGTCCCGTAACGTGTTTAAGTATATCGGGAAATCGGGACACCCGACAATCTACAACACTAGACCTCAACAACACTACCACCAACAGTACTGTAGCTATCGTATTGATTTGTTAATTGCCCAATCCTTACGCTTCTTTCTTTCTTTCTTTCTTTCTTTCAATCAATAATGCACTCGACATGCAAACGTGGCCAATGCCGATGTCTTCGTTCCCATGTTACGTAACGTAATGTACGGTCACGAGCATTAATATGTATACACTTTGGTACCATGTCACATTAACTTTTTTGACAAATTGAACTGTAAGTCTCACTAAATGTAAAATATGTTAGTGCGATAGAGTCCTAAAGTGGGTACATTATATTGCTCATGACTGTACATGTCGTTGCCAGATCTTAAAATTGATCATTTCATGATGTGGTCCACCATTTCTTGAAATGGTCATATTTTATGAAATCTCATCTCATCTCTCGTGTATGTTGAGTGGTGGGTTACCAACCTCATCAACCCTAGTGTCAGGGTTACTATTGAGCCGCCAAAGGCCCCTGACATGACTCATATAACGACTACTTACTTTCATCAGTAGGTAGTAACCGGGACCAACGGCTTAACGTGCCTGCCGAAGCACGGATCATCTTACTTTCGGACAATCAGGTGATCAGCCTGTAATGTCTTAACCGTACTAGGGATTACAAAGTAATTTTTGTGTTATTTCCCCACCGGGATTCGAATCCCGGGTTCGAACCCGGGACCTCCGGATCGTGAACCACTGGACCACGGAAGCCGTAATTTAAATTGATCATATCGTTGAAACTTCAACGTTTAATGTTATTTCAATTAAAGTTTGGTCATATCATTAATGAAGGCGGTGTCGATGCTATGTCGTGTAATCAAAATACGAATAGTCGACTAATTTCTTAGATTCAAAATTATTTACGTCATCAATTCTATCGATATGGAAAATTGTACAATTATATTGTATCCTCGATTATAATATCAATCAAGTTTTAAATATAATCGACACCAGCGCCACTACCGGTGGCTAATGTTACAAATTTTACGATATGATTGCCAACGTTTGGCCATATCATGAAGTAATCATGCATTTAGTTGCTCATATCGTCAAACGTTTTGTGTTCATTGATCTAGCCAATCATGCCGTGGCCAACTTGTGATATTCCATTTCATGAAATGATCGAACATATCATGAAATGGGTCCAATAGGGTCCACATAATATCAGCGTCGTGGTTCGCGCCGCGACTTGTGCTGAGTGAGGCCCTTTTATCTCAGGACGTCCACCACCACCTTATGATCATTTCGACTAACATCCTTCTTGCTTTTTTGTAATTGTTTTAGTGGAAATAAGATATGATATTGTTGTCTTTCTTTTTGTGTGTGGCGTCCTTTCATAATAAACTATTTCTATTCTATTCTATTCTTCTATTCTAAATGTGCAACTCTAAGATATGGCCTCGACAGATGTACCACCAATCCGAACCAAACGTTTTGCCTCTGCAATTGTCAACGTATCATATAATATTATTCCCTACCTATAGAGCCTACCTTTTGCCCCGGAAACGGAAATGACGTTATCAGCAGCAGGCATTGTCCAACAGTGACAGCCTCTATCCCGAGTGTTGAGACAAATGGACATACAGACTCGTTCTATATAGATAATACGGAGTCGTAGTGTTTGTTAATATGATTTACTATTATATTGTTTCTGTAGTTGTTATTAATTTGTTTGTGTGCTGCGGAAGGCACATTAAGCTGTTGGTCCCGGTTACTGCTTACTGATGTAAGTATGTAGTCGTTACATGAGCCATGTCAGGGGCCTTTGGCGGCTCAATAATAACCTTGACACTAGGGTTGATGAAGACTATGGAATTTGATGGATTTAAAAAAAGTACGATTATTAAAACTACTAGCTTGTCTTTTCTTTTTTACGTCACTTTTTGTACATTTGCCGCAAATGGCATTCACTACTTGGCCGGACAAATGTGGAGCTTTGTGCCAAGCTGGGCGCGAACCTCAGTTCAGTAGGACTAACATGCGCATCGTGGTAATTTTATCGATTCTGACGATATAATTATGTCGTTAAGTTGATTGGTGCTAATGCGTGACCCCAAATAAGTAATGTCGTTCTGTCAAAATACGAACAAAATCACGTGGCACGCATGTTAGGAAAAAAAAACAAACTTGTCGATTTCGATTTATTAAATCGATCAATAATTTCATCAAATTGCGCAATTTTGCGCTTCAAGGCGCTTTCCCAGGCCATGTCTCCTTTTAGTAAAGAGGTTAGACAGAAGTACAAGACATAATACAACGGTTGGTTTTTCGCAAGAGCGGTATATCGCCCTCTGGAGAGTCATTTGTCGCGACCTCGTTACGTGGGGTTATTAAAGGGCAACCATCGCTTTCCACATACAATATATCCATATTATACTAACTAATATTATAAAGAAGAAGAGCCGTGATAGCGCAGTTGGTAGAACGCCTGACTCTCACTTTGAGGTCGCAGGTTCGAATCGTACAGGCCTAAACCAATGTATGCCGAATTTGTTTTCGAATTCATCTTTGGATCATAAATGATTATCACGTGCTCAGCGGTGAAGGAAAACTTAAACCCACATTTCCAAGAAATACATTTTCGGAGGTATGTGACTGGTTTTCCCTTCGCGGGTTGGAAGGTCAGACATGCAGCTACTTCTGGAAAAAACCGCACCTGTCTAATCTTCAGGTTAGGAAGCTTACTTATGCGCCCTTCTAGTTATTAAATAATTTATAATGTACCTATTGATTAAAAAAATGTATTGATGTTTCAGTTTCTTGTCATTTCTTCTCCTCAGCCATAACACCTTGCGAAATGACGTAGATCCAAAGATGTTAAATTGACTTTCAACAACTTTATCTATGAATAGGTGGACCTCGGGAAAGAAGGGGATAATCATAATAATTATTGATTCTGAGTAGTCGTTATATGAGCCATGTCAGGGGCCTTTGGCGGCTCAATAGTAACCCTGACACACGATATAGAAGAAGAAGACACGTGTAGGTTGTGAGGTGGAGTAAAAAACTCATCAACCCTGGTGTCAGGGTTACTATTGAGCCGCCAAAGGCCCCTGACATGGCTCATGTAATGACTACTTATATCAGTATGTAGTAACCGAGACCAACGGCTTAACGTGCCTTTCGTGATCGGTGATCAGACTGCAATGTCCTAACCAAACTAGGGACCACAAAGTAATTTTTGTGATATGTCTCATCGGAAATCGAAACCAGGACCTGCGGATCGTAAGCTCAACGCTCAACCACTGGATCACGGAGGTCGTTACTGGACCACGGAGGTCGTCGAGAAGACACTTAAACCGTTCTATTAGCAGATACGGCGTAAAAAACAAATTAGCCAACATTGTGAGGTCTGAAACTAAACCTCCCGCCGGCTCTGGTTAAACCCGTTCCACGACGTTTTGCATTAATAAATACAGAGGCGGATCGAGGCCGTGGATTACTGTTGTAATTAATCAAGTGTGCCTTCGCGACAATGCCCGCCCGTCTTCAACCGTCGGTGCACAGGCTCGAACTAAGAGTAGATAAAAGTTGCTTCTGCTCTGTGCCGAGAATTTTCTTGCAGCTACTTTTCGTCGACTATACAAAAATATATTTATGTAAACATTGACGATTCAAAGCTCGCACCAATTTGTATAGGGCGTCGACCTCACCCGTTCTGGGTCTTCCTTCAGTCTTAAATAGCCGTCAGTTGTTAAATAGTAAGGCGGCGCTTACGCGTTCGGAGTCTTCTAATCCATTTTTTTATGAAGTAACAGCCGAAGTGGTTTAGTGATTAGAGCATTGAGATCATGATCTGGAAGTCCGGGTACGATCCCTGATGGGGACACTGTCGAAAATCAGTTTGTGAGACTCTCCTTTGTTTGGCTAGGACATTGCAGGCTGAATCTCCTGGTTATCCAAAAAAAAAATAATGATTCCGTGCTTCGAAAGGCACGTAAAACCGTTGTTCCGGGGTACTAGCTCAAATGCCTACACCAACCCGCAGTGGTGTTCCGGTAGATTGAGGGGAGGCCAGCAGCCCAGCAGTGGGACGTACGAGTATATAGGCTGTTTGTGTTTTATAATGGAGTGTGCCTTTGCCTAAGTCCGTTCCAGTTTCAACCCCGTTTTTATTTTTACAGCGAGGAACCTCCATTTCATTAGGAGTTCCTTAGTCGGAGGATAATCCAGTTAAGAGTAAACGTTTTAACTGTCTCATGTTTTCTTGCGCTGATTGTGGATTTTATTTTGTTGGCGTTACAAAGTGATACATTTATGGACCTTGTTACGGACCTGTGGTTTTTGATGGATTCTTGGTACTTGGTTGTGAAATGATAGGAAAAGATTTGGATGCTCAGATTATGTTAAGGTACGATTATAATAATCGGTAAGTTCATCTAAAATGATGCAACCAATTTTTGTGTAACTGTTATCAAACTGTATCTTAGTTCCATGATAAATTGTGACGTAGGCTGCACAAATGAGATCCACCGTAGGGCTGCTACGGCTACAAGTGGGATGGCTAACCTTAAAAAAAAAACAATCCAATTTCCCATATATTTTGCGACGAAAAATTCTACTTGATATCAACTTCATCATTCGGTCATTGTCCGTTGAATTTTATTCGTGTATTTTTTATGTATAAACCGGTGGTGAGTTTTAAATAAATAAATAAATAAACTTAGAATCATGGTCTGAATCATCCCCTTCAGTATTCGTTACGATGTTACTAACATCTAAATATTAAAATATTATTAATATTATAGTTTATTATTATTATTTCAGGAGCTCGGTGGCGCAGCGGTAAACGATTGTTGAAGTTAAGCAACTTTCGCAAAGGCCGGTCATAGAATGAGTGACCACAAAAAAAAGCTCTCACGGAAGCTCCTCCGTGCTTTGGAAGGCAAGTTAAGACGTTGGTCCCGGCTGCATTAGCAGTCGTTAATAACTACCAATCCGTACTGGGCCCGCGTGGTGGTTTAAGGCCCGATCTCCCTATCCATCTATAGGGAAGGCCCGTGCCCCAGCAGTGGGGACGTTAATGGGCTGGTGATGATTGATGATGATTCAAATAAACCTAGAATCTGGTCTGAATCATCCCCTTCAGTGTTCGTTACGACGTCACCAACTTAATATTAAAATATTATTATTATAGTTTATTATTATTATTTATAACGCGTGGTACGAGTTAAACATGTCAAAGTGCAAAGCCAGTGTTGTGACGTTCATTAGCACAGTGATGTATCAGTCGAGATTAGGCTGATTATTCTGTTCTACGTAACATTAGGTAGAAGACTCCTCCTCGCAAACTCGCCTTATGCTGCAATATTCGATACCTATAACCTAGTACGTGCGGTCTTTAGCTCCAGTATATATTGCTGTTAGGTTTACGCCTGCGGGAGTCGTTAAGTTGGTAGCTAGGACTACGTGTGATTGGATGGACGACCATTTACGGGCACTATGTTCTACGTCCCAGGGGACATATTAGGCCAACCGAGAATCTAGTAATGTCTAGTAATTGGTCGCGGTTTAAATAAACTGTCTTTAAGGCTGATAAGTGGACAGTAGATGGACGGGGTTCGAATCCCGACGGGGACATATCACAAAAGTCGCTTTGTGATCCTAACTTTGGTTAGGACATTACAGGCTGATCACCTGATCGTCTGTAAGTAAGATGATCCGTGCTTCGGTTACTGATGTAAGTGAGTAATTACATTAGCCATGTTAGGGGCCTTTGGTGGCTCAATAATAACACTGATTGTTGGTGGTTGATGCTCACAACCCACACGATAAAAGAGAGAAGTAGATATGACGTCACAGTGGACATTTGGCACAACCTCTTGGGGCCGAGATTTCCAGATACAATAGTTAAGCAATTGGGTTTGGACTTTAAAAGGACATTCCGTCTTACCATTTAAAAGGAAACACGTTGGCCTAACAGAACAGAGGGGGACAAAAAGACCGCATCAAAGCAATACGTCTAAAAATCAATATTGCAATTTAACAGTTGCATATATAAAAGTAAGTGCGAAACGCCAACAAATCATCATTATCAGCCCATTAACGTCCCCACAGCTGGGGCCAGCCAGCCAGGCCAACAAATGTCAAACAGCAATATTGCTTTTTAGATGATTGCTTCATTTGGTATACAGTCGTGACTTTTGTTATATTTTCGAGTGTGACAACGCGGCTTAGCATCCCCGGAGTGTCGTAAAAGGCCAAAGAGTAGCAAAGAGATTGTGTGTCGTCCCATCATTGGACTTAAGAGAATCTTCCATTTAATACCTAGAATATGCATAATATTTCGTATTATAAAGACAACTGCTGTAATGAAAAAGTTTTTATGCATGTCTTATAATATAATCTTGAGAAATAAAACAGTCTTGATCCTTAACAATTTATTGTTAGTCCCCAAAGTTTCATTAACTCTCGACTGCGCTTCGTGAAACCGCCCTCGTAAAATCTAAGTTAAGACTTAAGACTTTAAATACGAATTAGTATGTAAATCTAAATGAATATTTTATAACACTATAACATCGCCTTATAGTAAAAACCTCCTAACAGAATTTAAAAAAAAAACATTCTGGGTGGTTAAAATGGCCACATAGAAGCAATTCATCTAAGAAAGCAATATTGCAATTTGACATTTGCACATATAAAAGTAAGTGCGCAATGCAAACAACTGTCAAATAGCAATATTGTTTTCTTAGATGAATTGCTTCGATGTAGCCATTTTAACCCCCCTGATGTGATTTTGATTGAACAAAACCTCGATTTCTTTCAATTATTTTCATTCAAAAATTGAGACCACTATATTTTACGTGACCTGCGGGGTATAACGTAGAACCCTTGCCCAGGTATACGGGTGAAGACCTCAACGGTTGCAAAGGAGGAGATGGGAACCATCGGTACGGCAATGCAAGACGGAAGGGGCAAGTCACAGGGACTGTTATCTGGAACCTGACAGAGGGCAGCAGTAACTGTCGGTACTATTCAGAGACGGAGGACAGGAGTCCTAGTACGGCTTTGAAGTAGACTACTCTGGGCGCCATCCCAATCGCGTCAGACAGAGTACTGCGGGGCGGAAGGCAAGAGGGAAACCACTGCCCTATGTTTCCCTAAAAAAGTATCATGGAGTATGCTACACCGACAAGAGCTTGACTGTTAAATTAGTGATGCGACGATTTGTTAACAAAAATCACATTCAGATTGACAAGGCACTTACCGGGTTTTCAATATAAGGATCAAAGGAACGGTAGAAACAACGGCCTCTGTGGTCCAGTGGTTGAGCGTTGGACTCACGATCCGGAGGCCCTGGGTTCGAATGCCGGTGGGGACATATAACAAAAATCACTTTGTGATCTCTAGTTTGGTTAGGACATTACAGACTGATCACCTGATTGTCCGAAAGTAAGATGATCCGTGCTTCGGAAGGCACGCTAAGCCGTTGGTCCCGGTTACTATTCATTGATGTAAGTGAGTTATCGTTACATAAGTCATGTCAGACTACAACGATATGACTTATTTGGGTTCGCATATTAGCACCAATCGACAAAATGACTTAATTATATCGTCAGAATCGATAAAATGACCGTGACAAAATTTGATCACTGCGCGAGTTGGCCCTACAGGTTAATAAATTTTTCACAGTCAATTTTTTTTTGATTTGCCCATTCGGGTTGGCAAAGGGAACTTAGCCCGTACAGCCTAGTCTTTGGTCATCTTAATCTTTTTTGGAGGAGTACCCAGTAAACGTCTTCAGTCTAGAACCGACGATGTCAGTGATTAACATCATGTCGTATTGACATATTATTACATTTTGTATTGGTTTTCCCCGAAGGGCAAGGCAAAGGGAACTATGCCCATACAGCCATCTTCTCCTCACCCCCACAGCTAGCTAGCCCTCAGGGCACTACCTGTGTCTATCTGCATTGTCGCAAGCAAACACTACTCGCGACGTTACATCAAAAACCAAAAGTCTCTAAAACTAAAATAAAATAGTCCCAACATTCGAAGCACTAAAGTGTCTGGAAGTGTGTAACTATTAAAAACAAATAACAACGTCGTTTCTGTAGAGAAAGCACTCGCGACAAGTGTCGGGTCGGGAATCGAACGCGTACCAGGCACGTTCCGAGCCACTAATGACCACTCAACCGTTAGGAGTACCTTTGTCTATTGCCACCTTAGATTTGGACAGGAGATTTGAATTGCATTCAGGGTTCCAGAAGCTCGGATATTTATTTACGTTTCATGAATCTTTTGGGTCGGTTTAGCTTTAAGAACATTTTTAATTTTAATAACGTCTAGGGCCCTGTGCCGAGGATTTTCTTGCAGTTTCTTTTCCCTGGCTATTCAGGTTGTGAGAAGCTGCAGTTTTAGGCGGATGAGACGTTCGTTATGTAAAAATGACGATTCAAAGTGTAACTATGTTTAGTTACTGAATAAATATATTTTTGTACTTTTTCCTGAAACAACATTTTTTGTCCTGAAGTTGTACTTAGGCGTCGCAATTCTTAGAGGTAACAATCAAGAAAAGTAGATTTTTGTCTGACGATATATCAACAAAAACATTTTTATTTGAATTCTGGGTTACTTAAAGCAGCGGCTATGATAGCCGTTTAGTTACATTACAACGCATTTCTCGGGAATGTGGTCTCACGATGTTTTCCTTCACCGCTAAGGTAATGATAATAATTTAAAATATTTTTTTTCCTATATATTCCAATTTTTTTTTTGTGAGACTGTCCTTCGTTTGGTATGTACTTTTCAGGCTTGAATCACCTGATTGTCCGAAAAAGTAAGATGATTTCGTGCTTCGGAGGGCACGTTAAGCCGTTGATCCCGGCTATTAGCAGTAAATACACGCATTGGAGCAGCGTGGTGGAGTATGCTCCATACCGCCTCCGGTTGATTGAGGAGAGGCCTGTGCCCAGCAGTGGGATGTATATAGGCTGTTTATTTATGTCTGTCTGTTATGGCTGTTTTGTTTATGTCTAAGAAAGACATAAATAAAAGAGTTTGTGACGGCAATTTCACGGTTTATTAATTTTTTTCAAAAGAGATATTACAGAGAACGTGTTGATTCGATATAATTTTAAAATGAAGAGAGAGTGAATGGTTGGAACGAATGTTACCATATAAATAATATTTTTCTTTTTTAATTAAGAATGGTTTGGCTCAATGGTTGTTGCAAACATATTCCCGAGGGCCGGGTGCTAAACTTACAACTGAAAAACTACAACTCCGAGCACGGTGCGTACAACAGGGGTACAAATATAAAGTGCCACATAATGCGACGGAAACCGTACTAAGAGAATGTACTCAATGACAACTGCACTACGCACCCTACTATAACGCAAGAGCCATATTAACTAATATTAAGTTATACAATTTTTACAAAAATATTATGAACTTTTAGACTCTTAAGCTATGCTTATATTAGAAAAAATAAACCTTTTTTTTTTTTAACTATTTTTATGAGAAAAATAAACACTTTTTAAATATTATTTTCATGTTTCTATTGGCAATATACATAATTTATTAATGGCTCTACGTGACATGCCGCAAGAAGTTTTCACTTCTGCTACCCTCACCCTCTGATCGGGTCCTGAAATCAGCTTTGTAACCCTAGCCAATGGCCAGCTGAGTGGAGCAGAGCGCTCATCCTTTAAAAGTACTAAAGCACCTTCCTCTATGTTGGGTTGATTATGGTGCCACTTAGGCCGATTATTTAATAACGACAAATATTGCTTATGCCATACATGCCAAAAACTTTGCTGTATCTGTGTGCATCGTCTCCAAAATCGAAGCCTATTGGTAGGCACTGAAACACAGTCAGCCTCTGGGATGGTCGTTATCGGTCTACCTATTAAGAAGTGGCCTGGTGTTAGGCATGATAGGTCCGAAGGGTCTCTAGACAGAGCCGTCAAAGGCCTAGAGTTCAATATACCTTCTACCGATATGATGATTGTATTAAACTCTTCATAGTTGAAAATGCTGGGACCAATTATCCTTTTAAAATGAAACTTTGCGCTTTTAACGGCGGCTTCCCAGAGCCCGCCGAACGTTGGTGAATAACTGGGTATATAATCAAATTTGATGCCCTTTGAAGAGGCGAAATTAATTACGGTCGATTGATGTTGAGTAGAGCTGTGTAGCTTGTACAACTCTTTAAGAGAATTATCCGCACCTTTGAAAGTTTTGGCGTTGTCGCAGTGGATAACGCGTGGCAACCCGCGCCTTGAAATGAATCGTTTCAAGGCTGCAATGAAACATTGCGAAGTCATATCTGAGGCCAACTCTAAATGCACACTTTTGGTGACAAAACACACAAACACTATAACATAACCTTTGGAGACCACACTCCTTCGAAGGCTAGATTGCTTAACTTGAAATGGGCCACAGTAATCAATACCAACAATGCTGAAGGTACTAGCCTGGTTAACTCTATCAGTGGGCAATGAACCCATTAACTGTTCAGCACATTGAGCTTTAAAACGATAACATTTAACACATTTGTTTAAAATCTTTTTTACCTCTCGATTACAGCTTATAATCCAGTAACGCAGTGCTAGATTAGACATGGTCATTTTTGGACCCGCATGCAATAAGGCTAAATGCTCATTTAAAATAATTAAATCCGTAATGTGACAATTTTTTGGTAAAATAACAGGATATTTTTGTGAATATGGAATTGAAGCATTTTGTAATCTGCCAGAAACTCTTAATACTTTATTGTTGTCTAGAAACGGAGTCAATGATCTTAAATGAGATCCTATAGGATGCTTATTTTTAATACAATGAATTTCGTGAACAAAATATGAATTTTGTACAATATTAAATATTTTATTTTCTGTGTTTTTTAATTCTTGTATAGTTAAGTTATGTTTTAGCCTATTATTTTTATTTTTACAGTTATATGCAAATCTAAGAACCCAAGTCATTATTCTTACAGTTTTGTTCCAAGAGGAATATTTTAAAATTATTTCAGGTATTTCAGGCACAGTTGATGTCACGCTCAAGCCGACCTCCCGTGTATCGTAAGTAGGAGCAGAGCACAACAGGTGATTGCAGCTTACCAAGGATTCTACAGGCACATAATTAGGTTTAGAATGCTGTGGTGGACCATTCCACCACAGGGTGTTAGAGGCAAGCTCGGCCGGGTCACATCCGCGAGATAAGCAGTCTGCCGGATTGAACGCGCCATCAATGTGATACCAATTACAATCATTAGTCAACGACCGAATAACATTTGTTCTATTTTGTACATAAGCCTTCAAGTTTTTGTTTGACTTAAGCCAGCACAGCACAACTTGTGAATCCGAAAACATGTATTTGGCATCAATTTTAATATTTGAGTAGTTTATTCTGACTCTGTCATATAACTTCGCTAAAATTAATGCTGCATTTAATTCCAATTGAGGCACAGTCAATTTGTTTTTAATAGGAGCTATTTTAGATTTAGCACAAAGTAGAGTAGTGGTTGCACTATTGTTATGTATTACTTTTACATAAATGCAACATCCATATGCTGTTTGTGACGCATCACAATAACAATACAGCTCAACACGCTGTGCATTAGAACACATTATGTTACGATTTACACAAATAGCTGACATAGTTGTAAGTTGACAGTAAAATTGTTTCCACTGTTTTAATATTTTATCAGGTAAGGGAGAGTCCCATTTTAAGTTTTCAATCCACAATTTTTGTAAAAATTCTTTAGCTCGGACTGTGATTGGCCCTACCAGCCCGAGAGGGTCAAAGAAGGACCCTATGACACTAAGCACGGAACGCTTGCTCCAGTCTCCATGCATATTTTTGATAGGACAACCCACTTTTAACGTATCGCTTTTGACATCGTACGTTACGCCGAGTGCTTTTATAGATAAGTTTTCTTTGCAGAGCTCATGTTCATCAAAATGCTGCTTACTGATTGGAATGTCAACAAGAAGACGAGGATCACTGGCGGCCCATTTATGTAAGCTAAAGCCGGCTCGCTGAAGTAATGAAATAAGCTGATCTCTTACCTCCAATGCCTCTTTTATTGACTGACCTCCAAACAGCGCATCATCTACATACATGGAATTCCGGATCACAGCTGCCGCCCTAGGGAACTCAGCCTCGTACTGGCGTGCTAGTTCTTCCAGGCACCTTGTGGCCAGATAACTGGAGGACTTCAACCCATATGTGACGGTCTGCAATTCAATAATAATTAGGTTATTATTTTTATTTCTCCACAGAATATTCTGGAGCACTCTGTGCTCTGGGTGTAGAAAAATGGCTCTATACATATGCCTAATGTCGGCCAAAAGAACATACTCGTGAGCTCTGAATGACAGCAAAATATCAAAGAGGTCTTTTTGCACCTTAGGACCGTTCATAAGCATTTCGTTTAAGCTGGGGTGCGCCCTTGCTCGAGTATTGCCATTGAACACAACACGGACTTTATTGGTTTTTTTGTCATTCCTTATTACGGGTAAGTGCTGCATGAAATACCTTTTATTCGCTTCAGCATGGCTGAAGGGCAAGATTTTGGCATGTCCTAACTCAACATATTCGTTGATAAATGCATGGTATTTTTCTTTAAGCTGCTCATCTTTATCTAGTCTCTTTTCGATGTAATTTAATGTTTTGGCTGCAATGGGAAACGTGTTACCTAAGTCAAGCTGATCTAGAGGCCTTTGAAGTGGAAGTGAAACCTGAAAATTGCCATCAATTAACTGTACCGACTGTTTAAAAGCGGCTTCGCAGGGATCCTGCTTTACTGTAACCTCCGGCTTCGTTTCAGGTACTAGTTCAGTATTCCAAAACTTTGTAAGGAGGTGATCAAGCTGTTCATCATTGTAAGTAGTCATTGCATGCAGTGTTACTAGATTTTTATTTAAAGATGATGCATTCTCTTTGATCTCTCCTGACACAATTGAGCCAAATTCGGTGTCTATTAGGTAGAGATTGCTTCCTAATTGAATTTTGTTAGGCCGCATAATTTTGAAAAACATGTCAGCTGACAGTAAAAATGAGATGTCACCTGGAGTACCATATTCATCATCTGCAAGCACTGCAGATTTTGGCATGGGGATATTTTTCATATCAATTGCATGCTGAGGTAACGTTGAAGTTATTTGGTTCACAATGGAACAAGTCACTTGACAATTAAAATTGTTTTGAAGTGACATGAAACGCACATTGACAGCTTTTGAGGTAGTTCTGTTTTGTTGACCTAGAGCTGTAATATTTAAATTACTATTGAATGGCTTTAAATTTAACATTTTGGCAAGATCAGATTTTATAAATGAAACTTGACTGCCGCTGTCCACTAGCCCTCTAGCAATGATATGTGATTTTCCGTCTTGGCTGAAGAGCTTTGCTTTAATGGTGGGCAGCAGTACAGTGCTGTTGCTGATGTTGCTGTGCAATGAAGCTTTTGATTCACTTGCGTCCAGGTGCAATAGAGTATTATGATCTTTGCTATTGCACAAAGAGCATTTGAAATGAAATGACATTTTTTATTGTGATATCCTAAACAAACTTTACACAAATTATTGTTCAAAACAAATTCAATCCTATCCTTTGGGCACAATGTTTGGAATTTTTGACATTTGAATAATTTGTGAGAAGGATCTTTACAAAACCTGCAAGATGGTAACTCTCTGCTTGCGAGGTTAGTAACTTTTTTATTAAATAATTGTGTGGAGTTCTTACCTTCGCTCCTTTGGCTCTCCTCGAAGCTGCTGGCCCTTCTTTCAATGAATGCAAAGAAGTCATCCAGATTTGGCAGCTTGTTATCAACACGCTCACTATGGTATGCTCTGCAAGAAAACTGATCTATTTTTCGCAACAAAATGGGTAAAATTATCATATCCCAATGTTCAGTGGGCTGTCCAAGGGTCTTCAAGGCTCCTAAATGTTGACGAGCATGAGCTATTAACTCTCGTAAATTGCTGGCAGCACCCTTCACAATAGGCGAAAAATCCAAGATTGCCTGTACATGGTTTGTAACAACGAGAAACTTATTATCATATCTAGCTTTGAGTAAAGCCAATGCCTTCTCATAAGAATCACCCGTTAAGGGTAGCCCTTCAATAAGTGACAACGGCTCCCCTTTCAAATATTTTCTTAAATAGAATAACTTTTGGATAGGTTCTAGTTTACCATTTCTATGAATAATAGCCGTGAATAGTTCGATAAACGATTGGTACTTGGTGTAGTCCTTTCCTTCATACACTGGAATGTCAATTTCAGGAAGTTTCATTGATGAATATCTGTCACTGGCACTATCACTAGCTGATGTATTTTGCTTCGACGAACTTGCCTGCGCGAGCGCCTTCTTGTAGCTTATTATCACGCTAAGACATCTCTCTTCTAGTCCATCATCGTCGAACTCGTCGTCGTCGCTCCAAGTTAAAACTTGCTTTTCTAGCAAAAGATCGTTCACGGTCAGTAAAACTTTCTCCAATAGCTGCAGCCGGAGGGTAATAGCATCCGTATCTAGAGGTCCTTTCTGTTCACGCAAAAAGTTTTCTGCTTTCGTCAATTTCGATTTGCATTGTGCCAATTGAACTTTCAGCCGTTTGTCCCGAGACGCCCTGTCTTCTTCATCCGCAATGCTTTTTCTGCGTCCCATGTTGAAAATCGCAGAAAATTCCGTAAATAATTAATATTTTTCGCAGAAATGCAGACGTATTTGTTTATCAAAACACGGGGCGAACGAACGAATGATGCTTGACATTGACAGATGAACGAACGAACAGTATCTGTCAAGAGTTGAACGGCTGAATGACTGCATTGACCGACTCGTTGATTCACGTTTGGTTATCGTTGAAGTTCGAATAATGGCGGCCTCTCTTTACAACAAGTAGATTTTCACCGGAGAAATGCGTGAACTATGTTGAGGCTTCTGTGACGATCCGTGGTATATTCCTTGACGAATGTTGGTCCAGGCCTCTTATTTCACTTCTAGCACGCCCCTTGATGATGAAATATGCGCAAAATCCTTGTAAATGGCGACTCGCACTCACGCGCCCACGAGATCGGCAATGTGCACTCGCGACGAAAAAACAGTTTTTACGATGCGCAATCACTTTACTTTTGTTTCGGCACCAATTTATGTCTAAGAAAGACATAAATAAAAGAGTTTGTGACGGCAATTTCACGGTTTATTAATTTTTTTCAAAAGAGATATTACAGAGAACGTGTTGATTCGATATAATTTTAAAATGAAGAGAGAGTGAATGGTTGGAACGAATGTTACCATATAAATAATATTTTTCTTTTTTAATTAAGAATGGTTTGGCTCAATGGTTGTTGCAAACAGTTATGTTATGTAATTTTTTATATATATGTTTTTATTTATTTTAATTTTTAATATTTATAATATATAAAATGAGAGTAGAATTGAACCAGCAAACTCAGTTAGAGTCAAGCCTTCTTCGAACTACCACGGCTCCCACACTACACCACCACCATAAGATTCAAGATTAAACTATGTTCGAAGGGGAGTGAGGTAAACTTAGGTCAGACACTGTTTTTTTTTTATAGTAGTTAAATGGCATTAACTACTTGGCCGGAGGAGAGTTACCGTTCTATATTTAATATTATTCCTTATTCTATGCTATAGCGCCAATTTCTCAATAAGTAGAAAATAATAAAACAATATTTTTCCTACAGGTATCGAAAAGGGCGTTACGATTGCGTTTACGAGCGAGCACACCGTCCGGAGTCGTTTTAATGTATTTTATAGTGGCAACACTCGTCGTAAACTTAAAAGGGTGATAAATACGGAACGGAACACAACTTGGGACCTCCGGAACAGGTGTTGATAAATTCATAAATGACACATGCAGGGTTTTAGTGACATCGGAACGAAAACTTTGAGGGATGATTCAGACCATGACTCTGAGTTGATATCAAGTAGAATTTCAAAAGTATAGCATTAAAAATAATTAAAAAAACCATTAATTTCAATACTTGTTTTGTATGTGTGTGTATAGTCTATTACACTGCTATACAAAAAAAATAAAAAAATCTGCGGCAGGGATTTTGTTAATGGTTTTTGTTAATACTCATATTAGACCTTCACGCTGGATGCTTATTTATTTTTGATTCACTCTGGTTATTGAGATAAACGGAACTAAGAAATAATTGAAAATTTCAAACTACCTTACAAACATTGTGGTTCATTGATTTGTTTTCACTTACGTTTGTCATCTTTTCACTGATATATTTGCAACAACTTAACTTTATAGCTATCAGACCCTGAAGTTATCTGTTATAAATGGGTTGTTTGGTGTTAAAGTGCATTTTTCCTTTCAAAAACATGAGTTTTCCACGTAAACCTTGTTTAAACGATCCTAACAGTTTTTGCTTTATTTGTGGCAAGTTTAGTTTACAAAAGCAAAGAAAAGAGATCACAGAGTTTGTAAAAACAGTCTACCGAGAATATTTCGGGATACCACTAGTGAAAAGGAATAAATATTGGGTGCCAAACATCGTGTGCAAGCCGTGCGTAGAATCTTTGCGTTACTGGAGCCAAGGAGAACGTAAAGGGTTACAATTTGGAGTGCCGATTATATGGAATGAGCCAAGTAATCACTTAAACGACTGTTACTTTTGTGCCGTAAATGTTAAAGGTATGAACCAGTACAAAAAACGTACTTTGATGGACCGCAAATACGTACACTGATAAAAGACACGGAGTTTGTAGCCCATATGACACAGATTGAATCTGAAGCATGGTTAAGCTTTGTGTTGGTAGTAAAAAACTTTTTGGGAAATCACAAAGCGCCCGAATATCAAGAACTAGTTGCAAAAATGCTACAAAATTTTAACAGAGTAGGAGTCAACATGAGCATAAAATTGCATTTCTTACACAGCCACGGAGGCTGTTCGTAACAGTCTATAGTGGTAATTTTTATTTAAGTATGTTCCTTTTTTGTCAGTATCAATCAATGTAATCTAATCCTAAGTCCAAACTCAGCTATTTAAATTTCTCTTAACCTCTCATATGCCGAGATACCAGACACAATAGATTTTACATTGTGTCTGGTCGAGATCCGCGTTCCGGCGTTCGAAAGATTAAACTCCAATTCATGAGTATTATTTTGTCAAATTTCGTATAATACAAAACCCCACCCGAGCTGTTTCCTTCGAGAGTTAATCACTTATCAATTGGATCTTTTCAGTCTATCGAGGGCTCAAGAGGCAAAGATTGGGCAGAATTTAATCACAATTTGGTAATGTATTATATTGTAAGCTGCCATTTCAATTAATGATATATAAGTACATAGTATAGTATACAGGCTGTTAGCGACACCGTAGCGATAAAAATAATTAGAGCGTCTACTTCATTGTATGTAGTAAAAACTAGGGTAGGTGTTTTTTCGTCGGAAATGTACCTAAGTACAGTTATGATTTTGATATTTTTCTGCATCACAATATAATGACAGTTTTTAAATTGCCTTTTTATTTTTTGTATTCTATGCAGCTTAAAGTATAATATGGTACTGGAAATATATAAAAAAAAACACATATTTATTCCAAATTGGAGATGTCCTTAGCAAAGGCTCAGTGCGATCAACTCAGAACCAGCGTGCGTGTACGAAACGATTGATGAATGTGGAGGAAGCAAGGGTAGTGTGTCAGGATCGAAGCAAATCGAATTCCATAGTCTCTGCTTGCCCCAGTGGGAAATAGGTGTGAGGTTATGTATGTATGTAAATTTTTCGTCGATTTTCCGACAGGAAATTTCGCTTGACATCAACTCAGAATCATGGTCTGAATCACCCCCGAAAGTTGTCGCTAACACTCTGTATACATATACACATTACATTTGACGGGCAAGTATATATATTATATCGAATAACTGTATACGTTTAGGATATGTTTAGCTCTAACCATTTCACAAATACTGAATGAATGAGATATTCGTAAAATAGCCAGAACATAAACCTTCTTTTCACAACCAAATGCTTAATGTGCAAAGGCAAAAACGCCTTACTAAACTCCAAATTACAATGCTAAGTTGTTTAAATCTTTCCAAATTTCATTTTCGTGCCAAAACAGATGTAAATCAAAACCGCTATTAAGTTATGCAAAAGAGTGGCGAACACGATGGAGAAATTGCCATCGGAACTGTTCGGACGAAATACGATCGCTTCTTGCACAGTGTTGGAGAGAAGCTAGTATTTGTACCACCAAAATCCACTGCTAAGTAGTTGCGACTTCCGAAAATATCAGCGTCATATAAAAATAAGATTTTCTACGTCTGCGTAATTTAAGTTTGCGTAGGCACCTACTTTACGGTTTGACTAGACATAAAGACGTAATTAGTATTTTGTAACTGTTACTTTCACAGTCCCATTTAATGTAGTAGCAATGCAACAAGTAACAACCTCACATCACCACACTTCAGTTCGCGTGCTAGCACTTAATAAATACATTAAAGTGAATTATGGTACATGCATTTCCAGTTTTTTTTCGGGCGTAATCAAAGCCTGCATGGCTGTGCATGGAACGCGATCGCAACATCAATTCTTACGATCCCATTATTTTTGCTTTTCCAAACCACATTCATCAGTTTATTTTTTGGTATCAGATCGTCGTTGGCTTCATTGGAGAATTCATTTTTGGAAGTAGAAAGACTCATTATTGAACATTTTAATATTCAAACAGTCGAAGCATTTTAGACAAAAACAACAGAATTTCTTGTTTGTATAAAAGATAAACGCATGGACGGTTGCGTTGTTGAAATTCCGGAACACTTTCAAATTGCATCCCCAAAGCTACAGAGAGAAATTCAGGGTTCCGTTCTAAATAAAACATCGCAACTAAGTACACTTAATTTGCATTTGCATTAAGTTTTTACTTAAGAAAATAACACTGAAACCGAATAGGAAGAAATTAACTGAATGCGTCGCGTGACTCTGAAATGAAAGCTATAAAAAGTGCCAGCCTTTTTCCTTTTAATTTACGGTGCCCGTTTAATTATTGGGACATGGAACTTGAATGCTGTCCTGATGAAGTCTAGTTCTTTTTTCCATAAACTGGGGTTTATAGCGAGTTTTACGAGTTTATTCGAGGAGGCATCAACGCGAGTGCTTAAGTGATTAAAATCGCGACGGCTGGCTTGAAACAAAGGGAGTGAAATGTTCAGATGAATTTAAATGGAGGAATGAGACAAAAGACGGAATGCAGCGGCGTGTCATCTTGTAACGAGAGGGCTAGCTGTCTGCTCAGTAGGGTTGCTAAATACAGCCTTGACATTCGGGAATGCATTTGGAAGTGCCTGGAGCTTAAATTTTTCAAACGGTGGTGCGTTTGAAGCACATTTTCTTTCTTAAAAGCGGAATCCAAGTCGGGTGCAATACATACTGCAATTTTTATTTAAAATCCCACACGTTTTATATTATATAAGACGCATACTTGAAATGCTTATGTGAGTTAAATTGATATTTGAGTCGCAATGACCTCTAAACATTCTAAAAACTTGATACCATTAAGTACAGATTTCTTGTGCAATCCCGAACAGCCAACCTTCATATACCTAACCTCTCGAAACCAATCAAAATTCTTTCGCCTCTCGGTTCAATGAAATGGTTCTATCAGTGAAGGCTACACACCCAATCGCGGGAGAACGAGAATTTGTAAACAGAACACAGAACAAACTAGAATTCAAACACCGACAGCCGATAGTATCGCAGATTGAAGTGAACACAGCACAGATCAAACTAGAATTCACAGATTGGGATCATATAGCTTTTACGTTAGCTAGTGTAGCCAATGGTACTTTGATTTTGATTAGTTTCAACATTTTTGGGATTTTTTAAAGAATGCAATGCATGTTCAAAACCAATTACATAATATGTACCTTTGTCAAAGTTTTTACTTACAGACTGAACACAGATACCTTTGTCGAACTCTTTCTAGCTGAACACAGCTTGATGTGTTCCTTGGAAAATTCTAATCACAATCACCTATGATATTTGCCAAGTAAGTAACTACAAATTATAGTTTCAAAAATATTGGATATTCTATAAAAATAAAATACTTACACTAGGTTTTGTAAATCTACGAGTTCAAAACTCTGACGTAATTCCATTCGTGGAAATGTTGTATTTGAATGTTATGATTTCAGATGTCAATTTCTGGTGGCAGCTTCTATAATTATTTCTTATTATCTTTGGCAACATATTTTGTACGAAAATAATTACGTACAAAATCTATACTAGAAATTTCTTTTGCTTTTAAAGCTAGCTTTTACTTAAATACATAATAGCATAAACATAAGTAATATAACAAATACTTTATTGCAAAAACAGGAAAATACAAAACAAAAGAGAAAATGAAATAGTACAATAGGTGGCCTTATTGCTAAGTAGCAATCTCTTCCAGGCAACCTAACTTGCGCATCAAATAATAAAGGGAGTACAAACGGGCGGCTTTGTTGCTCCAAAGCAGCAGAGAAAAATGAACCTGGATCCAGTCAATATTAGCAGCCCTGCTTCTAGAGTTGCACTAGAGTGCCACGTAACATTTAAATGCACGCGACGCCGCGCGACCTTTTCAGTCGCCCCAGGAAATGCCAGTCTGCACCTGAATGCTGATATTTCGATTTGACAGCTCTAAGCCTTTCCACGATCGCCTGACAGATTTCGTTCCAGAACTTTCCGCGTAATTTGGAACGTTGCGAAAGGAGCGCAATTGGTTTTAGTTTTCTGCTAAAACTGCTTCTATTGACATGAATGGGTAGTGAAAAGCTGGGCTTTAATGTTCTTGTACTGTCAGTAATAACATAGCCTCACGACTGTACCCCAATTGGGGTAGTCAAAGATGAACTAAGTCTCCCACAACTCACCGAGCTTTCTGTTAGACCAACGTGATAGGTGGTGAGCGTATCGTCGTCTATAATGGTCGAACCAACTGTGTTAGTGAAAACTGCACTTGAGATAAATTAAAAACTCATTGGTGCTTTTAGAGATTTTTCAATAGTCATCTTTCATATTAGGAATTAAGTTCCCGACGAAGTAGTTAATGCTATCTGAGGTAAATCTTCAATAAGTCACGTGAATAAAAAAATAAATAAAATAAGATGCCTAAATATAAAAACACTTAAAATGGCAAGGGAACCTTATGTAGAGGTAAATGGTAACATTAAACTGTAGTTATTTAAGCACCTACTTACTATATTTACTACGTAATCATCGCCAAAGCGATATCCGGTTCCTTCACGGGGCCTGCTTACCTAACTTGAGGATTTCGCAGGTCCGGCTATTTACAGAAGCGACTGCCCGTCTGACCTTCCACCCGAGGGGAAATCCAGGCCAATCACAAGTTATGTCACATATCTCCAAAAACACATTTCTTGAAAATGCGGGTTTCCTCACATCTAAACAAGATCTAAACTTGAATTCGAAAGCAAATTCGGTTTGTATTAGTTTAGGCCCGTGCTGGATTTGATCTTGCGACCTCACAATAAGAGTCCAGCATACTTGCAACTAGGCTACACAGCACCCTACATACTACGATCATTACTGCAATATCTTTGTTCTAAATAACAGACCTTCCTACTTAAAAACTCCACCGACCCCTGCCGCTTATACAACATTGATCCACTTGCAGTGTGCGAATGCAAAAATATTTAACAGCGATCGGATTTCCAGACAATACGGCAGTACTGAGTGTCGGAGGGAGGTCCAATTAGCTCTCTGTTTCACTCTACAGCGCTGTGATAGACTGAGCGGTAAGCGGCGATGAGAATCCTTATCATCTTCTTAGTGTCAGTGGCACATTCCAACTCATCTTTCTAGCACGGTCACCGCTTGACCACCCATATCAATGGCATGTCCCATACATTCTAAATTATTATTTTCAAGTTTATTCATTCATACCATTATTTACCACTGAATATTTATTTTGAATGAATTTTTATCATTTAGGTAGTCATTAACCTTATAATAAGCTTTTTTACATAAGTGAAGTGAAGCTTACATGAGCTTTAAACTTATTTTCTGACAAATTTAAAATATTATCTGGTATTTTATTGCAAAAACGTATACATAACCCCAAAAAAGATGAATTTGATTTACTTAGTCTAGAATTTTGAATAGCAATTTTATTTTTATTTCTTGTACTGTAAGTATCTATTTCTATATCCGCTTTCCGCTGTTCCCTCCTTCACCCTCTCCTCACTCTGTTCCCTCCCGGCAACCTCTACACCGCTAATGATTTGCACAGAGTGTCACGCTCTCCAAGCATCTTCAGTATGAGTAGGGTCCCATTATTTATCAATCGCGCGTGTACGACGGGATTCAGACCGTATTAATAATGGTTTAAACGAATATTTGATGTAGTTCCCGCCGTATTAGTGAGAGATGATTAATGTTTGTTTAATGAGGGTTCAGACACGTTTTAAGCCTTGGTTATTAGAAATATCATATTCAATACGGAATATGACATCACATGTCCGAGGGTGACTAGTTTGCTACAGTCATATCGAACTTCTATACGGAATTCAAACACTATGTTACTTACGATGGGTTTTCATATTTCAATGTTTTGCACAATGGTAGTGTCCTTACCAAGTAATATGACGTTAATTAAAATGGATTTGGCTTTACATCAACTTCGAATTCCATCATGCCAAAAATCATTACTCAATAAAAACAGACCCAATATACAACCCTGCGCGCACCAACATTCAATACTAAAAGTATCAGGTTTATCGCTTATAATACGTATTTATCCCGATCACTATTCCGACTATCATCTCCAACAAAAGGCATCGTGTCGGCAATTCGACATTCGCATCCGCAATTAAGGCACGGATATCCGCGGGGGCGTGCGGAGATATGCGGATCGTGTGGAACACATCAGATATTTCGGATGCGCTCACGTGTGAACCCGGCTTAATTAATATTGTTATGTACAGCCTGTGGGCGCGTGCACATATTGATGCCTAGTCGCTATTAATAAATACACGGAAATAGCATACGTACCTATACATTGGAACATATGGGCTTATAATGATAATAGAGATTATATAAAAATGATTTCATTCTGTGCGCTAATAACCGCGATATTGACTAGTTACTTTTACATAGTTATTCATTTGTTTAGATGATGTAAGTGTCTGTATCGAATATGCTTTTGAGACATCACGAACTGTAAATAGTTTAAAGAAATCGAATGCATCCAAAAAGTCACCTTAAACTATGGCCATGAGTTGCTTATTAAACTGTTATTCTACTGCTTAATAACGATAACAAAATCTCATTAGCTTGTTTTTTAGTGATAACACAAACTTGTTTCCATGTAAGTACTTTGAAAAACAAAATTCGACAAATCATTACATAACAAATCATTACTAAATAATAAAGGTCTCCGCATTGAACCTTGGTAAACACCAACGTTCATTGCCAACAGAATTAGGTTAAGTATACTCATTGGAAGTTATTAATTATTGCTTAATTCAAATAAAAGAGTCTTCATTGAACGAAGTACAAAGGGCGCTCTTAAAGTTAAATGATAATAGATTTTTACTCTCAACTAAGTAACGTACAATAGGCCATTTTCCTGGGGCTTTGCAGTCTTAAAGACTCAACATGCAAAATTTGTAGCGTACAATGCAGTTCTGCGGTGTAAAATGGTCTGATAATGAATTCATGGCGGTGGCAGAAGAGGACTGTTCCGGGAGAGGGGGATTTAACGGGAAAAGGGGGTATGTACTGAGCAGGGTTGCTCTGAAACGTTAAATTGAAAAGCTGTTAATTTTGCCGGAACATTTTCTCTTAACATAGTTTGCTAGATAAACCCATGCCTGTAATCTAGTAAAAAGCAGAGCTGCAAATCACGACCACACACAGGACACTCCATATAAAAACTTATTATCGTGTGCTGCCTTATCGCATATGTGTGAGTGAGACAAACAGTCTTCCCGCGCTCCCCCTTACTCCTTAGCTGCAGATGGTCATTTAGACTAAAGTACGACGCAGAGGGGGTGAGGTACAAAGAGAACGGCAGCCGTTACGAATTGGTGCGGGGAGGAGTGTTATTTCTATACGTAGTCTAGTTCTTTAGATATGTCAAAAGATTCCTTGCAGCCACATTTGATACGAAGTTCTAAGATGGATATGATGAACCGTATGGTGACAGATGATCAGCCAATATAGTGGTTAATAATGTTGGAATGGACACAATCCCTGTGTATGTTTTTACGATATGCCCGGGAAGATAAGCAGCTGAACGCGTTCTATGTTTTTTTAGCGTAGGAGCGTTAAATTTAAAAGCTGTTAATTCCGCCGAAACGTTTCCTCGCGAACGCAAAAGGAATTATTTGATTAAAAACACAAAAGTAGTGTTTGCGCAACAACATGGCGTGACATTTCATATTTCGTGTGATGCAGTACGTTCATTATAATATTTTATACTGGTTTTGCTTGTTTAAGTTGGTAAGCCATCAGCATTTTGACAGCTAAGATAGCAGAGTTGAAGTAGGAAGGAACAAACACAAAAGCGAATGGAAGACCTTATTTTTTTGACGTGACTTATTGTAGATTTGCCGCAGATGGCATTAACTACTTGGCCGGACAAATGGGGAGCGCTGAAGGCTCTCACCCGAGGAAGAACAGAAAGTGGTGTCAGGATCGAAGTAAGTGGAATTTCATGGTCCCCTCCTACCCCAACGGTGTATGTTTTAAAAAAATAGCTTGTATGTATGTGCAATAAAGTACATGTGTTTTTATTTTGAAATAGGCGTATTGTATTGTTGGAGCAGCGTGGTGGAGTATGCTCCATACCCTCTCCGGTTGATTGACGGGAGGCCTGTGCCCAGCAGTGGGATGTATATAGGCTGTTTATGTTTATGTTTTAGGCGTATTGTCACTAAATGCACTTATGTTATTGAACTGATCGCATGACTTGTCCGCGATAATCTAAATCTTATTAGAGCAGTATTAGAGCCAATGATTGGCTATGTTAGGCCACTAACCATAACTAGTTACGGTCTTGAACATTAATGTACACTTTAGTGCCATGCCATAGTTTTTTTTTTTAAGTTTCACTAAATATCAAAATAGTGCGACAGGGTTCAAAGTGGATACAGTAGTAGGTAGTTTCCAACTAGTCAAATCAGCTACTTTTTACTACACGTCGAAACACGAAATTAAAATGGAATTTGTATGAAAATGCAACGTGTGACGTCATAGAAAAACGTGACAAAATGTCGCATTTATTATTAAATTTTTCGTTATTAAAATTCATAAATAAGTTAAACAGAAAAAAGAAAACGTTTCTTGTAACATTTAGATCTGTTTTTACTTTATTTAGTCAGAATTTGATAATTTATCTTTGACCTAGCAAACTACCCGATTATGTCTTCACCAGAATGTCAAATCTTGAAGACTGTGAATCGGTCTCATCGCGATAAATATTACGAACGTGAGATGTGTCTTTATGTATGCCACAAAATGTTCACAGTGAACTCATCATTGACATCCCTGGTACGAGGGGAGGTCAAAAAGTTCGCGGAATGGAGGGGTTGGAGGGGGTTGGTTTGCTCGTACAGGTAGCCGCTAGTTGCACACCTCATTAACAGTATATGTACCAAGTTTGAAGCAAATCGGGTCATTAACGTTTGAACTATCGACCAGCAAACAAGTGAATCGGGAAGAACTCAGCGAATATGGAGAAAATTGAACACCGCGCCGTCATTAAGTTCCTCACCAAGCAAGGAAAATCCGCTCAGACGATTTTTCAAGAGCTGTTAGCAGTTTACTCGGACTCTGCCCCTGGTAAAACCATGGTTTACAAGTGGCATAGTCTTTTCAAGCAAGGAAGAGAGTCGATTGAAGATGACCCCCGCTCCGGACGGCCCATTGAGGCCACCACACCGGAAATCATCGAAAAAGTAGAGAAACTTGTATTAGAAGATACCCGCTTGAAGAAGAAGCAGCTTGCAGCAATGGTCGGTGTATCCGAAACAAGTATTTTAAATATCCTACATCAACATCTTGGGATGACTAAGGTCAGCGCAAGATGGGTTCCAAGAATGCTCACGCCACTTCAAAAAAGCGAGCGTGTCGAGTGTTCTCGCCAGTTTTTAGAGCTCTGTGGAGAGAATAAGGAAGAAGTTATGGCCCGGATTGTTACTGGAGATGAAACCTGGGTTCACCACTATGAACCTGAGTCGAAGCAAGAGTCGATGCAGTGGCATAAAAAAGGCACACCTCCTCCAAAGAAGTTTAAGGTGTCACAATCGGCCGGAAAGATCATGGCCACTATTTTTTGGGATACAGAAGGTATTTTGCTGATTGATTATAAAGATCGTGGTGTGACTATAACGGGACATTACTACGCTTCTTTACTGGATAGATTGAAAGAGGCTATCAAGGAAAAAAGAAGAGGAAAGCTGTCAAGAGGTGTGCTCCTTTTGCACGACAACGCACCCGTCCACACGTGCCATGTTGCGACGGCTGCCATTCACCGATGCGGGTTCGAAAAATTAAACCACCCGCCTTACAGTCCAGACTTGGCCCCCAGCGATTATTATTTGTTCCCAAAAATGAAAAAGGAACTGCGTGGACGAAAATTTGGCGATGATGAAGAAGTCAAGTCTGCAATTTCGGCCTATTTTGACAGCAAAGAGAAATCTTTTTTTTATGATGGAATAAACAAATTATTTGATAGATCCAGAAAATGTGTTAAGGTTAAGGGAGAATATATTGAAAAGGAAAAATAGTTTCGTGTTTAATTTCGACCCCCTTCCCCCTCATTCCGCGAACTTTTTGACCTCCCCTCGTATATACGAGTTGGGTGTGCCAGGGGATAGCTGCGGGGCGTAAGCGGATGTCTCCTACAATTAGTTGTGGCATTCATTACGTCACGCGTGTTCCTAGGTTTGAGTAAAAAGGGGGTTATTAGCAGCGGACATTGGGACTGCAATAAAACTGTGGTCACAACCGTTTTTAAAATAACAACGTAACATGACATGAATTAGAAATAACATGAGCTCGGTGGCGCAACGGTTAACGCGCTCGGTCTACGATTGTTGAAGTTAAGCAACTTTCGCAAAGGCCGGTCATAGGATGGGTGACCACAAAAAAAAAGTTTTCATCTCGAGCTCCTCCGTGCTTCGGAAGGCAAGTTAAGCCGTTGGTCCCGGCTGCATTAGCAGTCGTTAATAACCACCAATCCGCACTGGGCCCGCGTGATGGTTTAAGGCCCGATCTCCCTATCCATCCATAGGGAAGGCCCGTGCCCCAACAGTGGGGACGTAATGGGGTGGTGATGATGATGAGATATAACATCACGGCTGTATCCCTAAAGCCTACGTCCGAGTGTTTTCAACCTAATAAAGAAGAAGAAGAAATGTTTCCAAAATGATAGACATTAATGAGCTAAGGGCAGATAATCTATCACCGTTTGTCATTCAATCTTGGAACGCCTCAGGAGCGGCTGAGGGACAGTCGATTACGAAATGCCCGGGATGGTAAGCAACTAAACTTGAACCCATTTCCCTAATTACATTAAAACAAACATGCATGCATAAGATCACATATATTTCCCGTTAGCAGAGACCACGGAACTCGCCTTAAAAAGTATTAAAAAGGTCAGGCCAAGTGGTTCAGTCATTATCATCATGATCTCCCTACCAAAATGCCGTTTTTCACAGGGTCCGCTTACCGCCTACCTTAACCTGAAGATTTGATTCTGGTTTTTACAGAAGCGACTGCATGTCTGACCTCAGTAAATCGCTCTGTCTGGTTCAGTAAATGTATAATAAGTTGTAGCAGAGTACAAACTCTGCACATACTGGCCTTTTGTTCGGACCATCATCATTTTAAATTACGAAATTCTCATTCCATTCCATTCGCATTTCCTTTCATTCTACTCACTTTTGACTCACTGAATCCCCGACCTTCATAAAAACAACAAGTGTGTTATACCGTTTAGGGCCGTGCCCTCTAATTTCTAAGTCCTGATTCTTTTATGAAATGTGTATATTGTGAACTATTATGTTTGTGACTATGTTACTAAGTTTGTGAAGTGTTTTTAATAAACTGTATATACTCCTGTTGCTGTTGCTTCTACTTTATCATCGTCAGTCACTCCCCTACTCTGCCGGCACGTCGGGATACCATATCCTCACCTCCCAGCGTGCCGCAAAGTCTTGTCGGAAGAAATCCTTGGGTGGCGGGGCGGTGATTTTGTGATGACAAATTAAAACAGCAGCGTAGCGATACAAAAATGTTTCCTTATTTAAAAAAAAATAGTCTTGATTATTTATATTTTTTCAACATTGTCAATAGGTAACAGTAAATAATAATAATCCTGATACCAGGGTTGATGAGATTGGTCATCCACCTCTCAACCCACACTATAAGAAAAATAACATTTTCAAAAAAAAAAAATAAAGAACAGAAAAAAACATATGTGCAGCAAAGATACCTAACTATACATAGTGTTAGTGACATCGTAACGAATACTAAGGGGGATGATTTAGACCATGATTCTGAGTTAATATCAAGTGGAATGTTCCGTCGCAAAATTCATGATTTTTTTTAGTTTTTTTAAATTATTTTTAATTCTATACTTTTAGGGTGGAAAATTCCACTTGATATTAACTTAGAATAATGAGCTGAATCCTCCCTTTTAATATGGGTGTCAGTGACACCGTAACGAATACTGAGGGGGATGATTCAGACCATAATTCTGAGTTGATATCAAGTGGAATTTCCAGTCGGAAAATTCATGATTTTTTTAAAAATTTTTTCGGTTCCGTACTTTTGCGACAGAAAATTCCACTTGACATTAACTCAGAATCATGGCCTGAATCATCCCTTAAAATTTTCGTTACGATGTTACTAACGCCCTGTATTAAATATATCACAAATGCATAACCTTTGACAGGTAAGTTGAATACTACAGGCGAACAATTTTGATCTATTTCACCACAGCACGGACCGCAATCCCATTTCGACGAACCAATCCAACTTGGAAAATGGACAGCCACAAAGATGTTTACCTTGCAGGGAGATCAGATAGTTTGTGATGCTGTACATTTATTAGAAATTACAATGTTAGGGAACCATGCCATGAGAGCATTAGTACCAGAGTTGGCAGAACGCTTGACAATTACTGTGAAATCACTGGTTGGAATTCATGAGCGATTCAAATGTGAATTCGAAAACCGTGCTAATTCAAACTCAAACTCAAAAATGTATTTTATTTTATTTTATTTTATTTTCTTAGGAAGATTAACAGTCAAATAATAACTATAGGTAACATACTTAGTTACAGTTTGAATCGTAATTTTTTACATAAATATATTTTTTGTCCAACTTCTCATCCGCCTATAACTACTACAGCTTTTAAACCTGCAATAAAAATCCTCGGTAAAATGCCCTAGACATTCTAAAAACTTACTATGTAATTAAGCTAGCCTAAAATTTATTCACAGACGGTTATTCTCAAGAATTTCTATTTTCTAACTCTTTTATAGTGTGGGTTGTAGGTTGTAGAAGGATTACCAACCTCATCAACCCTGGCGTCAGGGTTATTATTGAGCCGCCAAAGGCTCCTCATGGCTCATTTAACAACTACATACTTACATCGGTAAGTAACCGGGACCAACGGCTTAACGTGCCTTCCGAAGCACGGACCACCTTATTTTCGGATAATTAGGTGATCAGCCAGTAATGTCCTAACCAAACTAGGGATCACAAAGTATTTATTGTTGTATGTCCCCACCGAGATTCGAACCAGGGACCTCCGGATCGTGAGCCCAACGCTCAACCACAAAACCACGGAGGTCGTTGTCTTCTAAGTAGTAAACTTTATCTATCATCATCAGCCCATTAACGTCCCCACTGCTGGGGCACGGGCCTTCTCTATGGATGGATAGGGAGATCGGGCCTTAAACCATCACGCGGGCCCAGTGCGGATTGATGGTTATTAACGACTGCTAATGCAGCCGGGACCAACAGCTTAACGTGCCTTCCGAAGCACGGCGGAGCTCGAGATGAAAACTTTTTTTTTTTGTGGTAACCCATCCTATGACCGGCCTTTGCGAAAGTTGCTTTACTTCAACAATCGCAGACCGAGCGCGTTAACCGCTGCGCCACCGAGCTCCCCAAAACAAAACTTTATCTATATATAAATGTATGGCTTTTCGATGCCCAGAGTAAGTAAAAATAGTACAAGAACTCCAATTCGCCAACAACCACAGAATAACATTGTAGTCGTTCGCTTTTATCAGACTGGCTCCTCTTATTGTTGTACCTGTCTCTTGGACTATTTATTGATAGCACTTAAGAAGGCCTTTAAAAAGTTTCTGTGGTTACCTTTTCTATTTAAGTTTCAAAATGTTTGATGGATTTACTGTTATTTCAGGCGACAGAGACTTAACTTCATTTTCTATTCGTTTAGGAATAAACAACAGCTAAATATATATTCATGTTACTTTTCAACAAGAAAAGAAAGAGGAAGAAAGAAAAAGAAAAACAGATAGAGAAATGGAAAAAGAAAGAGAAAGAAAAATGAAACATATGATGATGATTATGATGGAGGAAGAAAGAGGAATGGAAAGAGAAAGGGGAGGCTTTTGCCCAGCAGTGGGATCTTGTAGGCTAGATTGGATTAGACTTTTCAACAATATATCAGCTTGAACAGAAGAGCACCTGTGAGATTCTGTGGTTTTCACAGGGATGTTCGTAAAGAATTTCTGAAAGACTTCAACTACATTTTTATCTCGCTTTACTAATACAGTATCCGAATTCACATTATATTTTAATTCATGCTATATCAGATTTTTAAGGAAAATATTTTAATTTTAAAGAGTGTATGGACCCACTCTTCAACAGCCATGTTTAAGTCTGCCAGTACTCATAATATTAAGGGGTGAGCTTACATCCATTGATCGGGCACAAATTCTATACATTTAGATGAGTGCTTTTTACCCGCATTTTTGTTTATCCAAGACATAATTTGCCCGTGACTTATCCAGACTGAAACTTAGGTACGCCCACGCCAGTAATGTTACTAGTAAAACAATTACCAGAAAACCCCTCTCTAAATTTTCCTAAATGGCAACCTTCCCAGTAATAACTACAAGAAATAGTCTGTAATTCTTACCTAGATGCTGTTGATATGCTAATTATACGTTGCTTTTTACCTGAAACAGAAAATTATACGTTAGAACACTTGTACTATGGTTAGTCAGGACTTCTGTGAATGGCTGCTAATAGCAGGCACTGGAGAAAGGTTAAAGATTAATTAGGGACAATTAGAATGTGTTCCTCTAGTTATTAAATAACTTGTAATGTATACCCTCATTGATTTAAAAGATGTGTTGCTGTTGCAGTTTCTTGTCATTTCTTCTCCTAAGCCATAACACCTTGCGAAATGACGTAAATTCAAAAATGTTACATTGATCTTCAACAAGTTTATCCATGATAATTACGTTGAATAAATGGTTCTGATTTCTGATTAGATTGTGGTCAGGAATAGTAAAATTGTTTTTATTTCGTACTTACACCCGGTTCGCATAAACATGGGCAATTGAAAATGCAGTGAAGTTATGGCTATGAAAAAAGTGAGAAAATGTTTTTGGTTAGTCATGTTTTTCCAATTACTAAGCGCGAACGTCTATAAAGTGTAGTTTTTACTGTTTATTGGATTCCAAGGCGAGCAATACTTTGTATAAGCATTAAACATAAACATTTCTTGTACGTCAATGGTATATAAGTAATCATTATATTCTTTGGAACTAGAAAACGGAAAAGATTTTAAAAAATGCGTGAGATACTTTCCCAGATTATCCCGACGATTTCCAAGGATTCTACTTATTCTTTTGAAGCATGGAACTCTAAAACACGTACCTATAGTACCTATACGGTAGGCAGTGGGCATTACATCCGCAAAACGCGAAGCCCGGGGTATTACTTACGATACTCCAATACTGGTCGGTTTAATTTCGACCGGGGAAGCCACAGGACCGCGGCCGAGCTAGTGGCGTTGTATGGAACCAGTGAATGCGTCTTTCAACTTCTTTTATTGACAATATATTAGCTTCTGACCACAATATCAAGGCAAAGGTGTTAACCTCTCATATGCCGAGATACCAGACACAATAGATTTTACATTGTGTCTGGTCGAGATCCGCGTTCCGGCGTTTAAGGGGTTAATCATCATCATCATGTCATCCAAACCGTATCCGGCAACGTCGACTCCTAAATATCTAGGTATCCCGGGTCGTTGTTGTGCAATATACTTAGTAAGGCGATAGTGTTTATTTAATGCGGTCGGGTTATTGCGAAGTAAGAACATTTGTGCCTTGGATAGGTTATCTGATGCCCGAATGACTCAAGTTTCCTAAACTGAAATTAATATCCGTTGCAGACGGTGAAACCGGGCGCAACACACGCATGGTCTTTTAACACGTTGGCAGTACAGTGACCCATATACGGGTCATGACGGACTAGCTACGTCCGTGACCCATATATGGGTCACTAAGAAACGACCAGGTACGTATTAAAGGCGGGTGCTCCACTTGGATCCCGGGTAACTTAGCAAAGGTTGAAGTAATATGCGGGACTTCCAAGGAAGTCAAAACATTTTGAATGGGGACCGTCAACATGATAAAAATCGCTTCAGCTCTTATCACCGCTAACACTCACACCACACCACAATCGAAACGAAACACCGTCAACTGCGCGAACTAAATTTACTATAGATAAGACATTATCTAACGTTGCGGTCGTTTTGATCGCTCCAAATTTGATTAAGATTGACTCAACTTGGTTTAAGATAACAATAATATTCCATTATGGGGGTTGCACAACCCTTCAGTTAGTCTATTGATGGAGTTTCAACTCTAAGGCCGTGAACTTTTGTAGGCAGCGAGCAGCGGGGCGATAGCGGCAGTGACAGCGATAAATTTTCTATGGCGAGCAGGCAGAAACCTTAATAACATAATAAAAGATCTTGATATTGATATCATCAACTGTAGTATACCATCAGTAAAGCGGAAATTGGCAAAAAGATATTAGTTGGTTAGGAGTATCATGCGTTGTAATTACGTGATCGCAGGCATTTTTCTGCTTGCAGATTTCTATCCCGGGCATTGTGGGGGACTAGTTGATTTTTTCGTGAAATGTGTTTGTTATGTTTGTATAGGCACCTAGTTTATTTTACTATCTATTGTTGCTGTATGACCAACATATACCGAAGTCTATCTGTGGAAACCTATAATTGGCTCTTTTGTGATTTATATTTATGTTTATACTATTTGATGTAGCTGTTGGTTTTCCTATAAATAAATAAATAAATAAAAACGCGACTAAGTAGATCAAATGCAGGTTATCGTCGCTTTATACCCGCTTGTTTTTTTTTTTGACGTGTCGAATTGTGCTTTTGATCATACATGGAACAGATTAAAGAAAAGGTTAACGTCGTGTCTTATAGGGAAGTCAACGAATTGGCCTTTGATAGAGTGGAATGGAAAATGCTACACCGACAAGAGCGAGGCTCTTAAATTTATGATGATGATGATGACTTATTGTAAATTAGCCGCAAATGGCATTAACTACTAGGGCGGACACTATTAAGTATATCCCAATTGGGGCAGTCAGTGGTACATCCATCACAAGATGAACTAAGTACCTACCCACATCTCACCGAGCTTTCAAATTCATAATTCAAAAATATCTTTTTTCAGTAGGTAACATAGTTACACTTTCGTCTCGTCCGCCTAAAACTACTGCAGCTTCTCAGAACCTGTATAGCCGGGGAAGTGAAGCTGCAAGAAAAACGCGGCACACGCGGGTCCTAGACGTTCTTTTAAATAAAAATAAACATAAAATATTGTTATACAATTGAGTAACTTAGCTGCCTAACATAAGTTCTCAGACAGTTAATCCCATGCATTCATATCTTCTAAATAATCACAAACCTTAACAAAGTTTAACTACTGTCTTAAAACAGTTGAAGATTCTGAATGTCAATGGGAATCTTATTGTAAAAACGTATACATTGCCCCCATAAAATATTTAGTGATCTTATGTAATCGACTGACTTGTAAAGCAAGTTTGTTTTTATTCCGGGTATTAACAATGTGCCAATCGCTATTTTTTGTAAACAATCCTATACAACAATCCTTTCTGTTAGACCAACGTGATGCGTGGTGAGCAGTATCGCCGTCTATAATGGTGCACGTCCGGCACCGGGGTTCGAACCAGCGCTCCACATTTGAGAAGCAAGCCGGTGAACCACAGTGACATCATCATCATCATCAGCCCATTAACGTCCCCACTGCTGGGGCACGGGCCTTCCCTATGGATGGATAGGGAGATCGGGCCTTAAACCACCACGCGGGCCCAGTGCGGATTGATGGTTATTAACGACTGCTAATGCAGCCGGGACCAACGGCTTAACGTGCCTTCCGAAGCACGGAGGAGCTCGAGATGAAAACTTTTTTTTGTGGTCACCCATCCAATGACCGGCCTTTGCGAAAGTTGCTTTACTTCAACAATCGCAGACCGAGCGTGTTTACCGCTGCGCCACCGAGCTCTTGCATCGTGCACTTTAAATCGCGCGTCACCATAGCAACCGTGCCGTTTGCTTCGTGGTCGCTACCGCCTCCGCTTCGCTTCCGGCTGTGGCCCAACACGCGCCCTAAGTAAACCACAAATATGCTTCGTTTTCAAGTAAACATTCGAGTAATTTAATCAAAACTTTCAATATATAGTCCTTCATGTCTAAAGGACGCAACCACTCAGACATTATTGTAAGTCAGCTTAACAGTCACTTTTAAAGATTCAGCCACTTCACACATACCTACTAGATTATACAGGGTGTTAGTGACATCGTATAACGAAGACTTTGAGGAATGATTCAGATATCATGATCCTGAATTGATATCAAGTGGAATTTTCCGTCGCAAAAGTATGGAACTTTGTGATATCACTATGTGCTACTTTGGTTAGGACATTACATGCTGATCACCTGATTGTCCGAAAGTAAGATGATCCAAGCTTCAGAAGGCACGCTAAGCCGTTGGTCCTACACTGATATAAGTACGTAGTCGTTACGTGTGTCATGTCAGGGCCCTTTGACTTTTGACCGTTGACATCGGATACCACCCACACAACAGAAGAAAAATAGTATTTATCTGTCTTTGTACACCTAGGCTTTTAGAATAGAATAGAATAGAAATTGATTATTATAAAAGGACGCCACACACAAAGACAATTCAATATAACATCACTTACTTATTTTTTTTTACAAAACAATTAGATGCCAACCAAAGTAGATGTATATTTGTTCTTCCTTTTTGTATTATAGTAGTTGGAGGTATGGTACCGTATCGTATCCACTGGATAAGTAAGTAGATAAAACGTTAGCTGCACGCGACCCTAATTTTATTCAGAATAAAAAGAACACTAAAACGAACCCTATTTAAATCCAATTAGCCTTCCTACAAAAAGCAAAGCCACACAAAAAGGTAAAAGACAAATCGCTCAATAAAACAAACTGAGCGACTAATGTAGTAGTGGGCAGACTGCGTTGTCTATCTGTGTTGCCAGGCTTAATAAACAGGCGCGCCCTTTAAGTGCATGTTTTATTCAGGCTAATAATAGGTCGATTATAGGCTGCAACACGAATGTTGGCAGGAAATTGCTGTGGCCACTTCCACCGTAGATTTAGCAGGCGGAGAGGTCATGAGAGTGTAAAGTCGGGAGTTTGTAGTTTTTGCACTTAACATCACGCTCCTATCCCCGAAGGTATACGGGTCTATGGTTAAAGGCGTAAGTCCAAATGTCCTTTTAAAATGGAAAACTCATTGTTTTTCTTGCAGCTTCCTTTCCCCGGCTATACAGGATGTGAGAAGCTGCAGTAGTTTTAGGCGGATGATTATGTAAAAATTGACGATTCAAAGTGTAACTATGTTACCTACTGAATAAAGATATTTTTGAATTTGAATTGTTTAACTGTCTGGAAATCTCGGCCAAGGATATACAATACACCCACTCCTCGGCAGTATGTTTAAGTCCCATGTAATAGCGGGCGAACCTATTGCTATTAACCGGGCACAAATCCTGGAAAACACGTGAATTCAATTACCTATCCAAACATGAATTCGAACTCAAAAAAGCGAAAAAACATAAATGTTACATAAGCTCTCTTTATTTATTTATTTTAATTGGGATATCGCAATTGAGGTAATCAGAGGTACGATATGGTGCAAAAGTCAAATCAGTTTCTCGCAAAGTAATAAATTAACTGCACTTAAGACCTACTGGTTACATGTCGTTTCTGTAATAGACCAAAAACACGTACAAAAACATAAATTTTATAATTGTGACAACAAATAGTTCATAATTTCACCACTGTTTACAAATAATTCGCTGGACTCAGTGACTGCACTTTTGCTCTTTGATTTTACATCCATCACAAGATAAACTTTGGTCTAACAGAAAGGTCGGTGAGGCGTGGGTACTCAGTTCATCTTGCGATGTATGTACCTCCGACTACTCCAATTGGGACATAGTAGTGAGCTTATGTTATGTTTGTAGATATGAAATATAAAAAGCTTACATTCCCTCAATCAGCGCTTATCGCTATCGACCCGCTAGGGTCGATTAATTCTTTCAAATATATTTCCTCTCAGACGACGCCCTGAGCCGAGGTTCGCGCCCAACTGGGCACCTTCAGGCCTGTCTTAAACGTTGTACCGGGTGAGAGTTCAGCGCTCCCCAGTTGTCCGGCCAAGTAGTTAATGCCACCTGCGGCAACTCTACAATAAGTCACGTCAAAAAAAAAGGCTTACAACATTTTATGTTAATTGTCGACGCGATTCACGAAATTGTAAGTCATCTAATGTCACGTTACAGTTTCTATTCCAATTTGTACAACGAATCGTTTCCTTGACATTTTATAAAGTGAACAATTAGAATAATTACGGTCCAAAGTACAAATGTGGGTGCGAAAAGTTTTGATATAATTAAACGGCTAAACAGGTGTGAACGTAGTTTAAACGAAGGACGATAATTAAGTTATTAGAGGAAAGAATAGGGAGGATGATAAATAGATAATTATGTTAGGAACTTTTTTCTGCTTCCAACAATACAATTAATAAGTAGTTCATAGAAGTTGTAATGACAGGCAACTATGAGAGAGCGGAAATACCTCATTGACTGTTATGCATAAGGTACGGCGGGTTTGGCCCGGGCCGGGGTTCGAATCCTTGATACTACGATGTAACTCACGCGTTCTCCGTACAGGTCCATCACGGATTCCGATGTACTTCTTCTTCTTTTCGTCGTTCCCTCACTGTTGAGGATCGCGACCACAGGTTATGGATTTCCACTCGGTATGGCTATATGCTGCGTGAACCGCCCTCTGTATGCTGACTGATGTACATAGGTAATCAGTAATCGGACATTATGATCATCTCCTTCACGTTATCCCATTTTACACGGGATCCGCTTACCTAACCTGAAGATTAGACAGGTCCGGTTTTTACAGAAGCGACTGCGTCTGACCTTCCGACCCGCGAAGGGAAAACTAGCCCATTATGGGTTAGGTCACATACCTCGGAAATGCAGATTGGGAATGTGGGTTTCCTCACAATGTTTTCCTTCACCGCTGAGCACGTGATAATCATTTATGATCCAAACTTGAATTCGAAAATAAATTCGAAAATCATTGGTTTATAGGCCTATGCTGGGTTCGAACCTGCGACGTATTATCTATCTATCTACCTCAATGTAAGAATCAAGCGTTCTACCAACTGGGCTTCCACGGGTCTCGTCAGCGGGTAATCGGACATTTTATAAGTAGGTATACAGCAGTGACCTCAATCGGAAATGGGTTTAATTCTCCAATGATATACGGGTAGGCTGTCAGAGATGAATTATCTATTGGTGTAAATTCCATTGAAATTGGTTAGCAGCCATTTCCCCTGCCTCTGTAGGCTGTTAACGCTATTGTCTGAACGAAGATCTTTTATTTATTACGCAATAAATACCATGGAAAATTACGTTGCGAATATTAATAACTTAAATCAGCCGTTGGTCCCGGTTACTACTTACTGATGTAAACGTGATCGTTACATGAGCCAGGTCAGGACCCTTTGGCGGCTCAGTAATAACCCTGACACCAGAGTTGCTGAGGTTGGTAATGCTCTTAACCCTCACAATAAAAGAAAATCGCGACTATCTGTCGGGGTGAAAGGAGCCTTAAATAGGTTAGTTTCCAACTAGTTAAATCAGTTACTTTTTACTAAACGAAATTACTATGGAATTTGTATGAAAAAGCACACTGTGACGTCATAGAAAAACGTGACAAAATGTCGAACTTATTATTACGTTTTTCTACATTAAACTACATAAATTAATTAAATAGAAAAAAGACAATGTTTTTCGTTAGTTTTAGATCTGTCTTTATTTAGTACTTAATCACAATTTCATATTATATATTTTATCTTGAACCTAGTAGGTTCAAGATAAAAGATACACGATCCAATTCGCAAATCATCTACAACTTTTTACGGAGTATAATTATGGTAGCCTAGTTCGAAATAGCACTCGCACTGTGAGGTTAGGTTTGAATCCCAGCACGAATCTAAACCAATGATTTTCGAGTTTGTTTTCGAATTCATATTTAAATAAAAAATATTATCAAGGTGAAGGAAAACTTCTTGAGGGATCCCACATTCCCGTGAAATGCTTCCTGTACTGGGCTGGTTACTTTTGAGGTCAGATAGGCACCCGCATTTGTAAAAAACCGGACCTGTCAAATTTTCAGTTTAGGTAAGCGGACCCCGTGAAAACGGAATAACGCTAGGGAGATGATGAGTCCTATTAGCATTTGACCTCAATCTAGCAGGGGAAGTGGACGATGGGATATACAGGAAACTGCAGTTACTCTTCATATAGCAACAGCCAATTTCTATTTTCTAGCGTTATTTCCTTTTCAACGTACGCTCATAAAGATTTGGGCATCAGGTGATTTTGTCCTTACCAAATAAAGGACAGTCTCAGAAAGTGATTTTGATAATGTCCCTAACGGGTACCGAACCCGGTCCTCCAACTTGATCCTAACGCTCTAACCACTAGACCTGTAGCCTCTACGCGTGGATATATAGAATACCCACCGTAAATCTACAGCGGAAAAGGATCCGGATATCCCTTCGGTGGAAGTTTTGACGTCAGAAGTAATTCGTCGCCGATGTCACTGACGTATGTCAAATTTTTAGCGAATCTGATTTGCACCTTTTGTTATTGTCAAAAAGACACAAAATATTTTAGGAAAAAAATTGCAGATACGTCATTTTCAAAGCCAGCCACGATTTGGGGAACATAATTTGTACGGGATTTGCCAAGTTTTGCCGTTTATCGCCTCATTCGTACGATGCACGTACCAGCTAACTCGAAGGGGCGAGCCTCAATTACTTTCCGCTTTGATTGACTACTGGTTTGATTTGAGAAAAGGTCAATGACACCCTTAAGTTTCATCGACATCATAAACTGCCTATATACGTCCCACTGTTGGGCACAGGCCTCCCCTCAATCAACCGGAGGGGGTATGGAGCATACTCCACCACGCTGCTCCACTGTGGGTTGGTGGAGGTGTTTTTACGGCTAATAGCCGGGACCAACGGCTTAACGTGCCTTCCGAAGCACTGAATCATCTTACTTTTTCGAATAATCAGGTGATTCAAGCCTGAAAAGTCCTTACTAAACAAAGGACAGTCTCACAAAGTGATTTCGACCATTTTTACTTACATTAATTGTGTTTTGAGCTCAATCTACCCTATAAGTATTTCAGGCGTAAGTTCGTAAAAGTACCACCAACACTTACCGGGGTGCATCAGCCCTACGGCCCACCACTGGGCCACGGAGGCCGTTACTTTAAGCCTAAGAATACGAAACATGTGATTACTTTGACAGCCTATAAAACGGTTACAATGTTGCCTCGTGGTTTAGATTAGAGCCATTTAATGGCAGATTAGAGTTGACACCGAATGGTGGCCGGCACGGAAGCAATGTAATTATAGCCTGCATAGTAAACTAGGTCATATTTTCAGTCCAGTAAGAATTGAATTAGTTTGCTTGCTACACGGAATGTGTACGCTCGAATGTCGGTTTTAATGGAAAATTAAAAAATAAAATACTAGGTAGGTATGTAGTCGTTTCTGACGTAAAAATATAACAGTTTACAATATATTTTGTAGGTACTTTTATCTTCTTATCGTGTGGGTGGAATACCAACCTCATCAACCCTGGTGTCAGGGTTATTATTAAGCTGCCATAGGCCCCTGACATGACTCATGTAACGACTACGTACTTAAGTACATCAGTAAGTAAGTAGTAACCGGGACCAACGGCTTAACGTGCCTTCCGAAGCACGGATCATCTTACTTTTTGGACAATCAGATGATCAGCCTGTAATGTCCAAACTATATAGGGATCACAAAGTGATTTTAGTGATTTGTCCCCACCGGGAATCGAACCCGGGACCTCCGATCGTGAGCACATTGCTCAACCACTGGACCATAGAGGCCGTCAATAGTATCCCTGCTACCGAGGTTGATGAGATCGGTCGTCGACCTTACAATCTAATAGCCCGCCGGTGTTATATAATGAACGTCTATTTTTTAATCAAGTTTTCAACATGAGAGACCTCTGAGTTCATTGACCCTATTCATTTCTACCAATTAGAATTTAACTATTATTATATGAAGGAGATGCTTTGACAAATCAATGGTCGCCATAGAATGTAAAAGTTAGAACTACTCTGTCATAGAATAAGGAATGATACTAGGTATAGAACGGCAACTCTCCGCTGCCTACCAGCGACTGAGCTAGGTTTACCTCACCCACCTTCGATCTAACTTTAGTCTTCAATCGTATGGGCGTTAGACGTCACACACTCAGATACAGTCATCAGCAATATCATGTACCCACTTTAGAACCCTGTCGCACTATCATATATGACATTTAATGAGACTTACGGTTTTATTTGTCGAAAAGTTAATATGACATGGTTTTAAAGTGTATACATATTAGTACTCGTGACCGTACACGTGTAGTATAACGTCAATGTGTAGTGTCTGTGTAATATGAGGTTTTTTGTATGAAGTGTCCGGGGCACACCCCGGAAAGCCACAGCTTTGTAAAGCTTTTTTGTAACTAAATGTACATTTTAAACGAATAAGTGACTATAAATGGAATTTGGTTAACTCTAAGTGGGGTCGGCTAATCATACATTCCTCATCCAAATCATAGAATTCAGTATCTTCGTCATATATTTCGCTTAATATTATAAATAAAAGTCGATATTTCATTCGGTACAATGCGACGTGTACCGCCATATTATAGAAAGTCTTGCAATTACAATCTGGCTAATTGTTGACCCGCCGCATTACAAAACGGCTAGCCGTAATTTAATACGGCAGATTGTACAATCTGACCGGAACATTAATATGAATATGTATGTGATATGTGTGTATACACTAATAATGCCTTTACTAGATTCTCTACAAAAGACCCCTCACACTAAACCGTGTTCTGAAATCAAATTTCTAAAGCAATGAATAATCTTCCGAATGAATGGAAGTGAGGCGGAAGCACTTTTTTACATTTGATTTAAAGCCAACTTCATGGCATGTCATTCGCTCCATCCGCCGTCTGTCGCTCTAATTGGAGTCGATGTACCGTGCACTCGTTTACATAATGCCCCTACTCATTAAGGTGCAGATTATGTAACTCTGGTTCAATTTTTAGGGGTTATTTTTAAAATATTTCATAAAGTTCTTGTTCGTTTAAACTTTCCAGGCTACGTTCACCAAAAACAACATAGATGGCGTCATTACTCGGGTACATAATTATTCTAAAATACAATGTAATGATATGATATCCATTATTATAACAAACACACTTATGTAATTCATATCGATTGCCCAATGTTATCCGGCACAACACGCGTTTTATCAACGCCACAAAAATGTTCTTTACGTACGGTATGAACAAATATTATTCAGAATTCATATATCTAAAATAAAAAGGCCAGCAAAGGGCCATTTAAAACCGTAACAGACAAAAGGTCTGTTTAATCAAACGTTATTGGGCGGTCATAAAAGCTAGTGATCTTCCTCACGGTGCGTATGCGATATCGATACTAGTGTCTATCGAATGATGAAGAATGACGAAGATGACCAACAGCAGCGAAGTGCGGGAATGTTTCCAAAGTGGAAATGTTCCTGTTGTAAAAACTCTTTAGTATTAATGACACTGGCTGCTTTTATTTTCAAACTGTTCTTACTTGTACTCTGATCCTATCTGTCTAAAGGCTAGTTCCCGGAAATGTTCTCAAATTGTCTGTCGGTTCCCAAAAGGTCTGTCAAATCTTCAGGTTAGGTGCGCGGACCCCGTAGGAGAAAATCCGTGATTCAGAAAACGTGTGACATGCATCGTAGTGTTATTGATTCGAATTCCGCTTCGTTTTCTTAGCCACTGAATTCGACTGAGTTTGAATATTCTAAAATCATGTGGTTTCCAGGATCTGTGCCCGGTTAATGACAATATGCTCGTCCTCTATTACATGGGGCTTAGACATAGCTAGCGAGGAGTGGGTATGTAACCATCATCGTCAAAAAGTCGAACGTTACATGTGGTCTAATACTTACTGACTTATTAACTTTACGATAAAATCGCACATCGATGCGATGTCCACACGCGCCGTGAGGAAAGCGCCTTACTCCTAGCCCCTATGTGCGGGGATTAAAATGTCATAAAATTGTCGTATTGGACCATCGGACAATAGGCCCTTTTCGACCGAAAGATGTTTTAACGAGCCATCAAACCCGTATGAAACAAACTGACAAGAGTTCGAAACAGAAAGATTTTCGCGTCTTCGATAGTACTGTAAGTTAGGTACGTATTGGGCTGATTTCCCCTTCGCAAGTTGGAAGGTCAGACAGGCAGTCGCTTCTGTATGAAACCAGATCTGTCAAATCTTTAGGTTAGGTAAGCGGGAGGTTAAAAAGAAGAAGAGGAAGATTGGAACAGTAGTTGGAAGAACCCTTGACTCTCACTGTGAGGTCATAGTTTCGAATTTCGAACCCCAGCACGAACCTAAACCGGTTGTATCCGAATTCATGTTTGGGTCATAAACGATTAATATTAATAAGGGAAAGCATCTTGCGGAAACCCATATACCCATAGACAAATGCATTTCGAAAATATGTGATTTAACATGTATTGGGCTGGTTTTCGCTTCTGTAAAAAACCGGACCTGTCAAATCAAAAACAAATCGAAAATCATTGGTTTAGGCCTGTGCTGTATTCCAACCTGCGACCTTAAAGTGAGAGGTAAGCGTTCTACCAACTGGGCTACCACGGCTCAGGTCTGAAATAAAGATATTTTATTTTGTTATTTATTTACGTTCCTGCCCACTTCTCCTTGTCGCGTACAGTCATGAGCAATATAATGTACCCACTTTGGTAATGGACCCTGTCGCACTAACATATTTGACATTAAGTGAGACTTACAGTTCGATTTTTCAAAAAAAGTTAATGTGACATGGTACCAAAGTGTATATTAATGCTCGTGACCGTACCGGATGCGTAGGTTTCAAATACGAGTAAAAATGCGTACATCACATTGATCGCATGTGTGTGTATGTGCATTTACCACAGCAATACCGCTCTTTTCCAAAGCCATATTGACATTTTATTTGAGGCTTCCATTTTATCGCGCGATGATTTATAGCGCATATTTCCCGCAGAATGGCCTATCGATCAATGAAAGTGTCAGTTTAGTAGTATTCCAGTGATTGACGGAAATGGTTCAGAATATTCAGATACTCGTAAAATTAAAAAAGGTATTCTATTTTCAAAATGTTGAGTCTCTAATGCGTCTTGACACTTAAGTTCTCTAATTATCTTTATCTCTACTGATTTCTATAAATCCATATTGATTTCAAAAACCTTTAAAATCCTGCGTTTCCGAATACCAATTTCCTACGTAAGAAATGCTTTCAGAATGTTAGTTTAAAAACTGAAAAGTTATTCTAAAAGGCGCACGTAGAAGGAAATACGTTTCAAGTTTTGCAGAAAGGAGATTATATACGAGAAATGTAAAGCTGCAGAACCACTAAGCGACAGAGAAATCACTTCTGTGGAACAGGGAAAGGAACGGAGAGGAAATGCATTCAATTTTAGTATAAGTATGTTTGGATCAAAGAAATGTAATACTATTACTTAACATCACAACATACATAAATTCAAATCGCGGAGATGTGTAGTACACCAAAACATCGCCAGCTACGTTTAAATCCTATGTAATAGGGGCAAGCCTATTGCCATTAATCGAGCACACATCTATGTTCCAAATATGAATTCAAATTATAAATTTATCTATGTTCCAAATATGAATTCAAATTATAAATTTATCTATGTTCCAAATATGAATTCAAATTATACAGCACATATTGATGTTTCGTACACGCGCATATCTGTGTGTGTGACGTCTGACACCATACGATTCAAGTCTAAACTATGTTCGAGGGGGAGAGGTAAACCTAGCTCAGACGGTGGTGGGGAGCGGAGAGTTGCCGTTCTACACGTATTGCATGGTCATATAACAAGCCTAGTTACAAAATAGCGTACGCTTCAAAAATTCTCAAAAAAAAAATACCGCAAGAACGTTTTATCTCGCTAAAGTCGTGTAATACGGTTGTTTGTGCTCTGCACACAAAGTGTTCCTTTGATTATAAAACTTTCCTTCATTATTCACGAAATAATCCTCTTTAAAGGACAAAATATAATCTTGCTCGTAAAGAGTGATTTGAAAGGAGTTGGGTTAGGGACTCGTCAGTGTTGGGTATATAAAGTTTGAAAGGGGCTAACAGCTCTATAGATAGTTCAATATTACTTATTTCTCTCTTCCATTGAGCGTAACAATATTTTCTACACGTGTCACAGAGAAAACACTCGCGAAAGAAAACATTTATTTGAAAGAGATTCAGTCGAGCAGATAATTCGGATCTTTTACATTAAATGAAGGACTTTAGAAACTTTTATACCTACACACATGATTTGTAAACAAAATCAAGTTAATTTTTAAGATTAATAATTAATTATAATATTTTAATAATATTAATAATAATATTTTAAGAAATATATCAAGTATGAAACTAATCGACGTTTAATAAAGATGTTTGGAAGAGTTCGCTTTTCGGTTGCCAACGTTTACTTGAAATGCGCAGTTTACGCTAGCCGTACCCTGCCTGGCATCACATCAGCAAATGATCCCGTATCATGTTTATTCGTAAAACTTATCGTTTCTACATCGTTAACGCCGCTCGAATGAAGCACTAAACGCTCCCCCTAAAAGCTGTTTAAGGTCCATTATGAGCGAAAATACCGGGGCACTTAGGGAGGATTCGTAGAGGCGCAGAATTTTCCCGGAGTACTTTTTCAGATTAAAATTTTGGCATTGGGGAAAGCGGTCGGTAATGAAACCCGTACGGGCCATTAGGCACCGGGCGGTCGGCCATTAGTTGTTGGCGCTCGCAATTACACCAGTTGCAGAGTTACGATGCTTGCTCGCGTCATGCACGCGTTTATAACCCCGGTAGTGCCGCTACTAGCCGCTAGATGGCGCTGAACAGATTTTGGTATAAAACTTACACGCTAAACTTAAGGCTATTTCCCACTAGAGTAAAAAGAGAGATTTCCTTCTGCTTCGGTTCTGGCATCTTGTTTCCTCCGGTTCAGAGAGGTCTTAATAAAAAATGAAATATTTACCGATGTTTATAGTATTTTTATCAGAAATTATTCTAATATCAGGGTTTCTTCTACACCGTACTTTTTATAAAATGCAGCAACAATTTTCACATGTTTGTGTATACGTAAGTAAAAGTTAAAATATATATAAATCAGATGTGCTTGTGCCGGTAACCAAATAGACGTTCAGATCAATTCATTTTAATGAATGAGCATCTCAATAAATGTCACAAAATTGTAAAGGAATCCAACTAACAATTAAAAAGCCAACAATTGCTAATGCAAATTATTTTGTCCGCGCATCTGTTCTTTACGTACTTCCAATTGAAAGTGTCCGGGCGCGAATATGGAGGTATTCGCAGCATTATGTTCCCCCGGCGACATTTTTCGACGCATTAGAGCGATGACTATAAAACTTTATTTACGGCCGCCATATGAATGTGCGCCCTTTTTATTATGTTAATTCTGCGGCGAGGTTGGATCGGCCCGATTGTGTAGAGGCTCTAATTTACGAGCCGTCTCTGACAGCCCTGCGAGTCCTGCGACCCATTCACAGCCCCGCATGGACCCCCGAAGCTCCTCGACAATTCCCGAAAATTGCCGAACTCCCCCGAACTTTAGCGAATCTTTCCGGAACTTTGGAATGCAAACATAAAGTTGGGACTTCGCGTCACTACTCCAAGTATTTTTACGACATTGCTCGAGTGCTCGTATGAATTATTGATCCTACACTTTACGTTTATATGCTCGAGTATAAAGGGCTTTGGTTTTTGATAATGTTCACGTGAGTGGAATTTTAGTTTGTAAGCAAACTGCACGTCAAAGCAACACTTGACTAGACACAAAAATTTGTATGAAACAAGTTAACCGAATACTTTTGTTTTACGTAATACATTCCACGAACTATAAGTGTAGTTTTAATTAAAAATTCCTGAAAATTTTCAAACATTCCATTACGACAGTCGTTGCGAATTTCCGACGGAACGCAACATCGAATTTCTGCACAAAATAACCGTTAGCGAAAATTCGGGGAAAATAGAAAAGTTCCCCTATTTAGTATTCGGGGCTGGGCGTGTATTCCCGGGACGGTATCTCTAATTTGCGAATTGAACTCACTGGCACCGCCGTCGATTGCCCGCATAATGTGTGGCGCCCACTTCATGTTCCTTCTCCAACTTTCCTCATTTATTCTCACTGCACTAATGAAATCGGATACACATCCGACATATCCGGGAAATTCTATTCGCAAGGCCGGATAAGTGGGGAACTAAGCTGAGCTTGCTTACGTTGTAGATTACTTCTCTAATCCCGCGACAGCGCGCTCGCGCTAACATTTGTCGGATTTCAACCAATAACGCGTCTCCAATATCACGATTAATCGCCGAGCGTTGATTGGTTGAAATACGATACGTGTTGCCGATGAGAAATAGCAGGACTAGCGGAATTGTGAAAATCAATACGCGGGTAATTATATTGTACATGAACGTAATACCCGTGAAATACGATACCGTTATTAATAACATCAGTTACATTATAGGTTTACCTATATAATAACTAGTGACTGTGGTCCTGTAGTTCAGCGGCTTGCTTCTCAATCGGGGAGCGCCAGTTCGAACCCTGGTAACGGACTTGCACCAATGAGTTATTCATTTATCTTTAAGTACAGTTTTCATTATAACAGTTGGCTCGACCATTATAGAAGGCGATTCGGTTCATCACCTATCTAGTTGATCTATGAGAAAGCTCGGTGAGGTGTGGGTACTTAGTTCATCTTGCGACGGATGTACCTCTGATCACCCCAATTCGGATGTAGTCGTGAGCTTATAATACCTATAATTACATAAGTAGGATCTCAACACATCTTTATACTGGTGTTACATTAGATTTCAGTACCTATTTTATATTTTTGCTACATTTGAGCGTTCCGATAAAAGATCATTTTTCTGTTCATCGAAGTAAAAATAAAAATGTTAACATTATGAAAGCCGTTTCATCTCAATCTGCTTTTGCGCATCCTTGATTACTCCCAAGTTCTTTTTAAAAGAAAATCCGTTGCATTTCTCCCCTTTCTTTCAATTTCATTGTAACTTTCTCTTGGATTCATAATAAAAATAACAATATTGACTGCGCAATGGGCTAGAAGAAAATGTTCAGCCACCCTTTCCTCAGAGCAGATTATGTACTAAATTTTTATTTCAGTTTGATGCTTTCATAGGACGGAAGGGGCAAGTCACAGGGACTGTAACCTGGAACCTGACAGAGGGCAGCTGTAACTGTCAGTACTATTCGGAGGTGGACAGGAGTTCTAGTACGGCTTTGAAATAGACTACTCTGGGCGCCATCCCACTCGCGTTAAACAGAGCACTGCGGGGCGGAAGGCAAGAAGAAAACCACTGCCCTATTCTTCCCTTAAAAAAAGTAGCATGGAGAATGCTACACCGACAAGAGCGTGGCTTTTAAATTAGTGATTAGGGATGTGCTTTGATAGTGTCCTTTCATCGCGTTTTTGCAACGAAAACAGTGTGAGAGTGGGATAAGGAATGATTTGGCGTTTTTCGGCTAACGAACGTCACAGTCCCTATTGAGATGGGCAAGAGTACACATAACATAAGCTTACGACTAGATCGCAATGCGGTAGTCAGAGATACATCCAGCGTAAGATGAACTAAGTACTTACAACCGAGCTTTCTGTTCACTAGAGCACAAAGTCTCCAGAAAAACCTGTATTCGCACTTGGCATTGAAGTCTCTTAAGATGAGTGTGATGAAATGGGGCTTTGAGAAGGTAATTTTGAAGCAATCCATTTAAAAATCATAATCAAATTTGACATTCGCGCATATGACCAGTACCTAAGTGCGCAATGTCAAAAGATGTAAAATAGCAATTAGATGAATTGCTTCAATGTAGCCTACTTGAATCCAAAATGATAGGCTTCAATGTAGCCTACTTAAATCCAAAATGATAGATTCCTACTTACTACCAATATTTGTCAGTAAAGTAAAACCAAGGTGTAATGCTAAACGAATTAAATCTCGTAGTATGATCGATGAATACAATGCAAATACAAATACACATACATACATACATAACCTCACGACTATTTCCCACCGGGGTAAGCAGAGACTATGGAATTGCATTTGCTTCGATCCTGACATACTTCTCTTACTTCCTCCACATTAAACAATAGTTTCATAACCCACGCCGGTTTTACTGAACCTTTACTAAGGACAACTCCAACTTGGTCAATGTACGTCCTTCTAGGTCTTCCTCGGCCAGCCCTACCACCAACCTTTGCTTTACATGTAGGTACTTACTGCAAATACAAATAACCTACAAAATCGTCCGATCCAAATTCAACAGACAGACATACAATACAAAACTAAATAATAATAAACAGAGCTGAAAAAAAGTTATTAAATCTATTCGGGGGTAGCAAAGTCAATATCGCCGCCATCTTGTTAAGGCGCGACGCATGTGACAACTGTCAAAATTTACGACCGCACGCGCACTGTCGGCGTTTTGTCCGGACGACGTCACGGAGGATTACGGTTGTAATTCATCCGATAAATAGTCGTAGCTGCAAATGTCGTATCGGATTATACCATTGAATTGTTGGGCAAATCGGCGTGCGTGGAATAGTATTGTTTTGCTCAAAAAATATAAGTTATTAAACCTAATGTTTTTGTTGCTATTGTACGGCCCATGTCGCACTGTAAGTGGAGGTGTCTCCTGTCGTGGCGTGGTGCTGGCGGTGGTGAAAACTTAAACTCCTTTGTTTATTTCACTATTTATTGGGTTTGTCTTAGTTTTTATAAATTCGTTACAAAATATGCGTGTCTCGTGACGCTCCGGTAGGGCAGTATTGCCATACAAAAAAACTTATTTTACTACTTAGGTCTATTGTCAATTAATATTTTAATGTTTCCAACAGCTATGTACACAACGTATGGGAAAATAACTATAGTATCTATAGATATTGATACTTTCATCATTAAATTAAACGATTTACCCGAAATCTTAGAAGGTGAACGTCGTGTCATATAAGAGAAAGATTTCAGAGAAATATACCTATGTATTTTCTTGTTTCATACTTTATAGAGCGTGTTCTTTACTTAACCTTATTTATTTTATTTATTGGTTTTCTTACAGTCATCTTACACAGTATTTTGTTAGGGTAACATCAACTGTATATAAAGCTAAGTAAAGAGACTAATTACAAGTAAACACAGCATGCAAAATAGCAAAGACAAGATTAAAAGTAGGTAAGCAGGTACAGTCATGAGCAATATAATGTACCCACTTTAGGACGGTCGCACTAACATATTTGACATTTAGTGAGACTTACAGTTCAATTTGTCAAAAAAGTTAATGTGACATGGTACCAAAGTGTATACATATTAATGCTCGTGACCGTACAAAGTACATAACCGAATCTAATATAAAGACACAGATTTGTTTTCGCTTAATCTAAAACTTAAACATTACAAAAAATATTTACTTTTTAAACTTATATTTTTTGTTAACAAACCCTCACAAAAGACACACTAGTTTCAATCCAGGTAAAAGTGAAGACTACTTTTAGTAGTATCAATTTGTACCAGGAGTGAAATTGATTGAAATCGAGATATTTTTGAGGAAAATCACATCATCTATTGGAATGTGTCCGCGTGTTTTAATATGCTGCGAATGCAATGTCTCAACTCAGAATACACTGGTGATGCAAGCTATGGTATATTGTAGCTCTTGTAATAAATTATAATGTGTATATTGTACAGGAGCTCGGTGGCGCAGCTGTAAACGCGCTCGGTCTGCGATTGTTGAAGTTAAGCAACTTTCGCAAAGGCCGGTCATAGGATGGGTGACCATAAAAAAATAAAAGTTTTCATCTCGAGCTCCTCCGTGCTTCGGATGGCACGTTAAGCCGTTGGTCCCGGCTGCATTAGCAGTCGTTAATAACCACCAATCCGCACTGTGATGTGATGGTTTAAGGCCCGATCTCCCTATCCATCCATATGGAAGGCCCGTGCCCCAGCAGTGGGGACGTTAATGGGCTGATGATGATGATGATGGTTGTAGCCCTTATTTATCATATACCCTCAAAATAATTTCGTACGTATACGTAGTTTTTAAGTTGTCAAGTAAGTGAATTTGTATTCTTATTTAGAATAAAGATTTCTTAAAACCTATCTTCTTCTATCTGTACTTGAACTGGTTGTCCTGTTCAATAGTATTTGTTTAATTTTTGAATAGAAATCGCCATGATTGTCACATCTGAGCTGATCGCGCAGCAACCCTCATTTCCGCATCTGCTTAAAACTTAAAAGAGCTGGGGTGAACAGAATCACGGAGTCCAATTGTATCCATTTGACATTTATGGCGCAATTTATATTTACGCCAACAAAGCCACCCTTATCTGCGTCCCACATCCGTACCGCGATTACGAGTCCTTCTGTGTACTGTGCAGCTTACTTTACTTGCATATTGTGATAATACTACTGCTCTCAGTTGGGGAGGTGCTCGATGTAATAAAAATTCAGCAATTATCTTGAATAATCTTATATTTTGTAAATCAATGTTAACTGTCCAGCTATTCGTTCCAGAATGCCGCAACCGACCAAAATTCCCGCCCCCGACTTTTTTAAAAAGGCGGGAAAAACGTTCCTCTTCGAAAAGAAGAAATCAAAAGTCAAAACAAAAGAAATTAACTGCCAGTGTCAAAATACCAATAATAAAGTCGTGACACAAATTCACGACTTTATTCCGGCTGTTATTAATTATTTAATGTAATAATCATAAAATAAACATACGGACCCTAACAATAGTGGTGCTAATTCCTGTACGGTCCCAAATACGGTCATGAGTACTAATATGTATACACTTTGGAACCATGTCACATTAACTTTTTTGACAAATAAAACCGTAAGTTTAATGAAATGTCAAATATGATAGTGCGACAGGGTTCTAAAGTGGGTACATAATATTGCTTATGACTGTACTAATACGTATGTGGGATAAGTAAGACGCTGAATGTTGATTTCTGAACGAAGACGAATAGAGGAAAGACCATTATAATGTTTATTGCACCAGCCCGTGCTCCAATGCATAAACGTCTTTCACCCTAAGGTTTCCTGGCAGAAAATGCTGTTGTTAGAAGCTGCAGTAGTTTTAGGCGGATGAGACGTTCGCCTACTGAATAAAGATACTTTTGAATTTGTTTGTTTTATTTTTCCCTAAAAAGTAGCATGGAGAATGCTACACCGCCAAGAGCGTGGCTTTTAAATTGGTGATGATACTTACATTTTAGTACCTAATTTAAGAAAACTAACTTTATAAACATAAGTACATAGATAACATAAATAGGTTATAACCGGTAGGTGGAGCACAGTCCACCACGCTGCTCCACTGCAGGTTGGTGGGGGTGTTTTGGCTAGTAGCCCTGGCTTAACGTGCCTTCAGAATCATCATAATTTTCCGAGTCATTCTGCAATGACCTCATAAACGAATATAAAATAAACCTTCGCAGAGTATCACTCAAATAATTCTTTATTTAAACGAAATAGCCCGACTAAATAAGCAATTTAAATTCTAATCACCATTTGAAATCTTAATTCCAGAGACCAAGGACCTAATTACAAGAGAGCTTGTACGGTGTAGTCCATAAAACCTAAATGTTGGGCAGAAATCTGTTAAACCCACTAGATAACAGCTCAAACGTACCCTGTATAAATTGTGTTTATCAAGAACCGTGTTCGCATACTAATGGTTTCACGCATTATACTACCAGTATGTTAGCTAAAAAGGGATGGCGGTAGATATAAGCTAAGACCTTTTTTTGACGTGACTTATTGTAGATTTGCCGCAGATGGCATTAACTACTTGGCCGGACAAATGGGGAGCGCTGAAGGCTCTCACCCGGTACAACGTTTAAGACAACAGGCCTGAGGGTGCCCAGTCGGGCACGAACCCCGGCTCAGGGCGTCGTCTGAGAGGAAAAATATCGATAAGCGCTGATCGACCCCACGCCGCCGGTGGGGTCGGTATCGGGGTAAGCTAAGACCACACCTCGGACACTTCATACAAACAGCCTCGTTTTACATTCAACACGTGCAACTGTGTGTGTGACGTCTGAAGGCTGCCAATGACAGTACCAAATTTAACCAATGAACATATAAACTAAAATGATTAAAAATTTAAACAACGGTCCGCGCGCATCCTTCATGAGTCAAGTCTATGTTCGAGAGGGATCAAGGTAAACCTAGCTCAGACGTTGGTGGGGAGCGGAGAGTTATCGTTCTATACGTAGTATTTATACATTGTTTTAAGTAACAAAAACAACATTGTTGTAATATCGGGAGTCTCATATCCCCATTTCAACGCGGTAAGAACCCGTTATTATGTGTTTTAATTACGTAGTATTTATTCCTTATTCTACGCTAAGACCATACAATGAAGAATAATACTACTTATAGAACAGACATTCTTCGTCCCGAACAATTCATATTGGTACCGAGATAGATGCGTGACCCCCTCCGGATCTTACATTCTAAATAGCCGTAAGCCATTAAGGAGTAAGTGAGCGCGCGCGAACTGTTTATCTCGCTTGCTCTTACTCGTTAGATAGCACACGGTCTTCTTCTTCTTACGGCCTCTGTGGTCCAGTGGTTGAGCGTTGGACTCACGATCCGGAGGCCCCGGGTTCGAATCCCGGTGGGGACATATCACAAAAATCACTGTGATCCCTAGTTTGGTTAGGACATTACAGGCTGATCACCTGATTGTCCGAAAGTAAGATGATCCGTGCTTCGGAAGGCACGTTAAGCCGTTGGTCCCGGTTACTACTTACTGATGTAAGTAAGTAGTCGTTACATGAGTCATGTCAGGGGCCTTTGGCGGCTCAATAGTAACCCTGGCACCAGGGTTGATGAGGTTGGTACGTCACCTCACAACCCACACGATAAGAAGAAGAAGAAGCACACGGTAAAAACACGATTAATTTTTAATCTGCGGTGTCGAACTTATGTATATTTTAATGAAGAATGTTGAACAAATTTGGTTGTTAGACAAAGAATAATATACTTGGTTTACGCGGTTATTATCATAATTAAAACACACAAATCCGAGTTCTTACCGCGTAAATCAGGGTTAGGGATTCATGGTACTTGCAAGTGTTGAAATATCGGGAGTTTCATATCCCTGATTAACGCGGTAAGAACCCGGTATAATTTGTTTTAATTGTAGAATAATATTTTACACGTATGGACCATAGACTAGAAAATCATGCAAGTCGCCATCTAGCTGTCTAACCGCATATATGTATGTGTGGTAGTAATGAAGTTACGCTGTAAAGCTCGGGATAACCTCGAAACGAAATTGTACGTAAGTTACGAAGTTACGTGGAATGAAATAATTTACGCGAGGTTTGATTTCGGTTTATTGTTTGCTACTTCGTTATCTCAGTATTTGGAGGCAATTTTAGATCCGGTTTTTTTTTTGGGTTATACATATATTTATACCTTAATTGGTTTGGTTACCTAAATTGTGTCCTTCTCACTTACTTAATGGGTAGTTATTATCGACTTATAGTGAAAGCTAGCGCCTCTATGAAAAAGCCTCGATTTCATTAAATGAGGAATTTTCCAGCCTAAGTTCCCCCAAAAAATATAGATGGCACTGTAGAGATTTTTCTTAATTCTCAATTATTTAATGCATTCCATGTAGTATAATGGGGTGTTAAATAGGCATTGGAACTAACATGGACCCTGTAGGGCACAGCAACGTTGAAGGGAAGAGAGGAAGTGTGTATTAAACTTAAAACTTATCATTTAAAAATTCGTCTACAGTATAATAGCTTTGTACCTGTTTGTCTTTGTACCTCCGACTACCCCAATTAGGATAAAGACGTGAACTTATGTAACGGTAATTTATTTATTTATTTAATGTAATGTACTACACGGTCTCCTTCTATCGTGTGGGTGGCCGTTGGTCCCGATTACTATTACTGATGTAAGTGAGTAATCGTTACGTGAGCCATGTCAGGGGCCTTTGGCGGCCCAATCATAACCCTGACACCAGGGTTGATGAGGCTGGTATTCCACCTCACAACCCACATGATTAGAAAAACTGCATTTCTTTTTCCAATTTCAATAATATAAGAGCCACGAAATACCGCATTTCTTCGACATTAAGATGTATTGTTAAGGCGGGAATACCTTTCCTTTCGGGTTCGACAATATCGTTACAGGTCCCTTTATTTCCGGGGATTGTGAATGTCGGAACGGGGCATGTCGGGACGGGGTATTCCGGGACATGGGATTCCGCAAATTTCTCCGCCAAACGTATTGCTTGGTGATAAGTACGTTCCTTTAGCGATAAGTAGTTGATGAATGATGACGGAATTAAAATTCCATACATACATAATTATCATTTGGCCTGCTCAGCCATGAAAAAAGTGCATGGCTAGGTCTTCTGCGAGACCGTAGCTCAGACTCTAATCATCTCCCTAGCGTTATCCGGTTTTTTCACCGCCGCTTACCAAACCTGACCTGACCTGTAAAAAACCGAACCTGTCTTATCTTATCTTAGATAAAAAAATATTCAGAAAAAAAAAATTAAATATTCTGTCAAATATTCAGTTTAGGTAAGCGAGTCTGTGAAAACGGGATAGCTAGGGAGATCGAGATGGAGACATCGGCTAAATAATTTCAACCTATCCATTATGGTGCACAGAGTCGATTTTTTTTAATTCGGTGTGCTATTACTTTTAACTGAGTCATAACATAACAATGAACATCTACCACTATCAATACTGATATTCAATACCACTTTAAAAAATATCAATTTATATTCTTTCGTTTCGTCTGTCAGTTTATGTATCTATTTTTTTAGGGTATGTTGTGTTTCATATAATCACTACGGCGGCGTCCTTACATAATAAACATATATATCTTTCTTTTTTTCATCTATAACCTACAAATAACTAGACACGAATGTGTACTCCAATGCGTACGCGCTTCGCGTCACTACTCGTCCGCGAAATGGGGTCGACGCTCAGCTTAATTTAGCGCTGTTACATTACACTTGTAACATCAAATATACAACCAGTGTGGTAGGATAGTAACGTTGTTATGCAAAAGATCTGTGGAATCTGAAAAGTGCTGGCCGGCATGCTATCGTAGTTTTTCCAACAATTTTCATCAACTCTACAGTTCACACAAGCGGGCCGTAAATATCGGTGCGGCACATCTGCCGCACCGATAATATCAAATTAGGAACACACAAATAAAAACAAAGTCATGTAATTGTGTTTGGGAAATACAGTCTGTAGAATTCCGGTCCGTTGCTGTTCGCAAAAATGGACTAAGCGAAACACACCCTGGACACTCCTTACAAAAATGTCATTGTTACCGTATGCTTAACGCGTAAGTGCAAGCGAGTCAGGCAGTCCGCATGCGCTCCCCTACTCCTTAGCGGCTTACGGACAGTGATGTGCCATTCGTTCCGGCAGTAAAAAGACACAAACATAGGTAAAGAGAGCTTTATTTTTATTGCCTTCATTTTAGGCAGATAAGACCAGTGTACAAGAAATAATAATTTGGAAAACAAAAGCAGCCAGTGTCCTTACTATTGAAGAGTTTTAAAAACCCACCTTGGGGATATTCCCGGGAACGGCACCTAACTGCTTACGGCCATCCATGACTAAAGTAAGACCGTATTAGCAATATTATTCTTTATTCTGTGAACGAAGCGTTTCGCTGTATTTTTAGGCATGTCGTATACAAAACGAAATGCCTGGTGCTGTTTCGTTATCATGGTCTTACTGTTCCCGTTTTATTATAATTTTATTTTTAACCTGCTACACCGTTTATCTATCTCTTTCACTACCATCGTACTCGCAATCTGCTGTGCACAACAATTTTATCAATCACGGGTGAGCGACCGACCCGCCACCACTCGATTATGTGCGCCACTTGACGAATATATTTGCTAATGTCATAATTATAACGGCAATTGAATGAAACGATACGTAACAGACAGACACAGATATTCACTCCCGAAATTCGCACCGGAGTAGGCTGGACCACAAGAACCACTACCTTATTGTAGTCACACTTTTTATTAGTTCTAAGATGACTTTTCTTTATTTTTAAAGAAATGAAATGAAATGAAATCAGATCAGATGAAATCAAATTAAATTAAATATTTTAATTCGGATATTTATCCATATTTTGTTAGTAACAGAATACTTTATCTAAGTTAGTAAAATTTATAATTCCATTGGATTTCACATGTATGTGTGAGGATTTATCCAAATTCTTATAGGTACACAACAAAATAGTTTCTCTAAGTTACACGTTAATTATTATAATACTATATATTGATTCTGCATTATATGATACGCGAGTACATGATAAGGTGTTAAACGTGAACTGATGAATATTGCTGACACCCTAAAACATGTGCGTTGTAATTGGACCGTACATACTCTATACTTTTTTAACCACTCTTAAAATTATATCTAAACGAAATTTTATTTTAGGTAAAACCTGTAAAGAATTTCAAGCCCCAAATGATCCCGTCAACAAACCCAAGGTACTTAAATATTCGTTCAAGTTACTATTCGTTTAAGCAATTCTCCGGGGGCGATGTCCTCCAACGGGCTAAGTTACATTATGTCAATTGTCCCCCGGGACTCTGTAGGCACGTTCCATTTAGTACACCAGGCTGCTTGTGCCTCCAGGGTTGAACGAACCGGAATCATCCGGAACTATCTTTTTACAAGCAATTTTATTCAATATAACAAAACAGCATTACAGGTAGGCATAGATGTACGTGTGTCCTATTACAAGGACATCATCATCATCATCATCAGCCCATTAACGCCCCCACTGCTGGGGCACGGGCTTTCCCTATGGATGGGTAGGGAGATCGGGCCTTAAACCATCACGCGGGCCCAGCGCGGATTGATGGTTATTAACGACTGCTAATGCAGCCGGGACCAATGGCTTAACGTGCCTTCCGAAGCACGGAGGAGCTCGAGATGAAAACGTTTTTTTGTGGTCACCCATCCAATGACCGGCCTTTGCGAAAGTTGCTTTAATTCAACAATCGCGGACCGAGCGCGTTAACCGCTGCGCCACCGAGCTCCTCAACTACAAGGCCATAAACATAGTTAAATAATATATACTTATATTAAGATCCGGCCATGATTTTAAACAGTTTTTAAACATTTTTCCGACATAATTCTATAAGTTATTTGGTAGCCCTAAGCTTGTCATAGCTGCTTAGGGAGCTCGTAAGAGTTTCGGAATTTTGTAGTAATAAGTTTCATCACGATATTCCCTTAGGGATGTGGTAAAAAAGTTACATATGTATGAGTGATACGTGACACGAGATGTAGATCAAAGATCTAATTCGAGTCCCTGTAGGGATAGTGCTGTTCTAAGTTCTTTACATCGTTACAGGAAGTGACCGTGAATAGAAAATAACAATTCTAAGAATATCATACATTTCTGCAAATGTTGATAGTTTATGATACCGTGCTTTGAACAGTGTGGTGAAGCGACTGCCTGTTTGACCTTTCAACCCGCGAAGGGAAAACCAGCCCAATACAAGTTAGGTCACATACCTCCGAAAACGCATTTCTCGGGAATTTGGGTTTCCTCACGATGATTTCCTTCACCGCTGAGCACGTGATAATAATTTATGATCCAAACATGATTCCGAAAACAAATTCTTAGGACGAACATCAACAGCAGCAAGTAATCAAAGATGGTTGCCAATGACGATGACGATGGTTGATGGTTATCTTCTACCAAACCATGTCACTAACCACCCCTATAGGAATTACGAGCAAGAAATGTGTACATCTCTCGACATAATATGTTACTCTAAATGGGTGTTCTCAATGTAAGGAGTAAATCTACAAGACTAGTTGCGCAGCGCGGCGCGAGTTGCAAACTCGAGTGATATTTAAACTTCGGCAGTTAAGTACCAAGCGGGGTAATTTGCAAACACTGTGTGGTACAAGCGAGAACTAAACGGAGAGATTTTTTTAAGAACTAACATGAAGGCTGTTATTCAAGCTCTACGTCCCAACAGGGGAAAAAAGGATTAGAAGAAGAAAAGGATTAGTTTGACAGATGTCATACGTGCACAGCTAAAATTGTGGTGCAACGTGGAGTGTATCTCGTCTGAAGGATGAATTACGAGTACGAATAAGAAATATAGCCCGTTGGAAAAAGGCAGTTTATATAGATAGATAAGATTTTCTAAGTTTTCTTCTTTCCGATTTTTAGGGAATAAATATAACAATATTGCAGTTCGTTTGCTTAAATAGTATGGAGAACTGTCAAAATATAAGAACACGTAACAGTAGCGACACCTGATGGGAGAAATAGGCAGTTTTTATCCTCATAGAGCCACTTTCACTGATTTAATAACTCGTTGTAACTTGTAACTGTTTAATAACTCATCGATTAGCATAGGAAGCGTTGTGATGAGCGAAAATCGATTTCGGCGGTTTCCACCACACATAATACATTATACTTTTTCTTTACTTTTGTATTAGTTTCAGTAGTAGCAAGTTATTACGTAATAACTGAAAAAAAAACCGTCAATTTTAAACAGAAATGTTCATTATGTTTTATTCAAATTCATACCTTTATTTCTTGTATTTATTTCAACTCGTAATAAGGTTCTTACCTGAAACAAAGACACATAAAACATTACTCAAGTAAAAAACCATCGTATTTATAAGTACTTCTTCTTATCGTGTGGGTTGTGAGGTGGAATACCAACCTCATCAACCCTGGTGTCAGGGTTATTACTGAGCCGCTAAAGGCCCCTGACATGGCTCATGTTACTACTACATACTAACATCAGTAAGTAGTAACCGGGACCAACGGCTTAACGTGCATTTCGAAGTACGGATCATCTTACTTTCGGACAATCAGGTGATCAGCCTGTAATGTCCTAACCAAATTAGGGATCACAAAGTGATTTTTTGTGATATGTCCCCACCGGGATTCGAACCCGGGGCCTCCGGATCGTGAGCTCCATGCTCTACCACTGGATCACAGAGCCGTTATTTATAAGTAAATAATTATACTTATACAAATATTAGACTGACAGATAAACATACATACATAACATAAACAGCCTATACGTCCCACTGCTGGGCACAGGTCTCCCCTCAATCAACCGGAGGGGGTATGGAGCATACTCCACCACGCTGCTCCACTGCGGGTTGGTGGAGGTGTTTTTACGGCTAATAGCCGGGACCAACGGCTTAACGTGCCCTCCGAAGTACGGAATCATCTTACTTTTTCGGACAATCAGGTGATTCAAGCCTGAAAAGACCTTACCAAACAAAGGACAGTCTCACAAAGTGATTTCGACAATGTCCCCATCGGGAATCGAACCCGGACCTCCAGATCGTGAGCCTAACGCTCTAACCACTAGACCACGGAGGCTGTAAACATACATAAAAACATAAACTGCCTATATACGTCCCACTGCTGGGCACAGGCCTCCCCTCAATCAACCGGAGGGGTATGGAGCAGACAGATAAAAAAAAAAGTTGGCAAATAGACCGTGTCTTTACCGGCGAGACGAACCTACAAATAAATTGACGATGGTAATCTACCACGCCTTACGGATCAACACATTACCTCAAGAATTCAATAGTTCTTCTATCGTGTGGGTTGTAAGGTGAATGACCGACCTTATACCAGTGTCAGGGTTACTATTAAGCTCCCAAATGGTCCAGTGATATGAGGCCCCGGGTTCAAATCCCGGTGGGGACATATCACATAAAAATCAATTTGTGATCCCTTGTTTGGTTAAGACATTACATGCTGATCACCTCATGTCCGAAAGTAAGTTGATTCGTGCTTCGGAAGGCACGTTAAGCCGTCGGTCCCGGTTACTACTTACTGATGTAAGTGAGTAATCGTTACATGAGCCATGTCAGGGGCCTTTGGCGGCTCAATAGTAACCCTGACACCAGGGTTGATGAGGTTGATATTCCACCTCAAAAACCCACACGATAGAACATACATACATACATAAACTCACGTCTATTACCCACCGGGGTAAGCAGAGACAATAGAATTCCATTTGCTTCGATCCTGACACACTTCTCTTGCTTCCTCCACATTCATCAATCGCTTCACACACGCACGCCGGTTTAGGGTAGATCGTATTAACCTTCAAAACACGATTTCTTAAAAAGACACTTTCGAGGTGTTTTCTATAAGGCAACGAATATAAACATATCCGATATATAAACTTTTTTAGCTTGCGCATAAATCTCTAATAATGTTGTAATTGTAGCGATACTGCTCTCATTTTGTTATGATTTTTACATTACGTTACGTTACGTTATGTTACGTTACTTTACGTTACGTTACGTTCCGTTCGGTTCCGTTCCGTTCCGTTCCGTTCCGTTCCGTTACGTTATGTTACGTAACGTTACGTTACGTTATGTTATGTTATGTTGTCCCAATTAATAAAAACAAAAAAACACAAAAATATCTCCGTTCGAGCTTTGGACCACCTCACGTCCTTCTACTCGGCCATCAGCCGCAGCTACAGCCGGGAGATTACTATCAATTATATACAGGGTGCTCTGCCAGTAATGTGCTATTAAGTTTATACGACTTCGATGTCGGACCAAACGGTGTTTGGGTCTTCTTCTATCGTGTGGGTTGCGAGGCGGACTATCGACCTCATCCACCCTGGTGTCAGGGTTACTATTGAGCTGCCAAAGGCGGATATGACCCATGTAACGACTACGTACCTACATCAGAGCACATACGTTACTACTTACTGATTCATAAATAAATCAGTAAGTATAGTAATATATAGATATATAAGTATAGTATAGTAATAATCAGTAAGTACAGATTTATTTATGAATCAGTAAGTAGTAACCGGAACCAAGGGCTTAAGGTCTTACTTTCGGACAATCAGGTGATCAACCTATAATGTCCTAACCAATCTAGGGATTACAAAGTGATTTTTGTGATATTTCCGCACCGGGATTCGAACCCGGGACCTCCGCATCCTGAGCCCAATGCTCAACTACTAGACCATGGAGGCCGGTATTTGGATTAAGATCGATTGATGTCAATGGACGAAAACGGGCTACCTGTATGGTACAGTGGTTGAGCGGTGGGCTCGCGATCCGGAGGTCCCAGGTTCGAATCCCGGTGGGGACATATCACAGACGGTGTTGGATATGGGGTCTCGAATGAGGTTTTAGTTAAACGATTCACCTGGGACTTGCGCAGAAGATAGAAGTAGGTACTATCATGTAAAGGGATGGGGTCGCCTACGCTATTTACCTTCGCAATAAATAACATCAAACTAGATAGAAAACTTACAACAAAGATAAATTAGATACTTGACTTTTGACTGCCTACTATACTGTGCCTTCCAAAGCACGGATCAACTTACTTTCGGACAATCATATGATCAGCCTGTAATGTACTAACCAAACTAGGGATCACAATATTTTTTGTGGTATGTCCCCACCGGGATTCGAACCCGGGACCTCCGGATCGTGATACAAATGTTTTCAAAGAATCGACTGAACTCGTATTTGTGTACTTATTCAGGCAAAATCATAACTTACTCAACGAACGCTGAAAACATTTTTCTTGCAAGCAAAGTAAATCATTCATAAGTTTGAGGAACTTATATCGCAGTTACGTTAGCAAAAGGACCGCGCGGAAATTGATAAATGATCTTCGATGCCAACTTCACGTCAGTCTTTTGAAAAAACCGTTCGGTTTTATAGTAATTGGTTCGGATATTAAAATGTCAGATGATTGTGCGTTTTTACTTGTTATATGTAGTTAGGTATATCAATGTTTTGCTTAAATAACGTAACATTAATATAAGCTTACGACTTTACAGGATGTTAGTGACATCGTAACGAAAACTTTGAGGAATGATTCAGACCTTTATTCTAAGTAGTTATCAAGTGGAATTTTCCGTCGCAAAAGTATGGAACGGAAAGTAATTTATAATGACACTAAAATTTTCATGAATTTTCCGACTGGAAATTCCACTTGATATCAACTCAGAATCATGGTCTGAATCATCCTCTTCAATATTTTGTTATGGTGTATGTACTTGTATTGGGTGTGAGTGACATATCTTAACGAATACTGAGAGGGATGATTCAGCTACGACGTCACTAACACCCTGTATACCAATTGGGGTAGTTCCCACACTTCACCGAGGTTTCCGTTAGACCTAAGTGATAAGCTTCAATAGTAGCAAGAATAAGATAGTGCAGTATTTTCAAACCCATTTTGTTTCTGACATAGGTAACCTATTATGTCAGAAAACATGTATCACCAGGTCGGCTTTTACGAAATACTGGAGACGATAACCCAACCCCGATAGCCCTGTTCGGAGAACGTATGACTTACATCGCAGTGTCGTAGGTTCTAATCTCGACTCGGGCCCTAAACCATTGAATTCGACTTTATGAGTTTGAGTCGATGTTTAAATTACAGATGATTGATTGACATGTTTTCCGTATTCGTGCCCGGTTACTGGCAATAGGTTCGCCCTTATACATGGAACTTAACATAGCTGGCGATGAGTGGGTGTATTATAGACCTCTGCCTACCCCTTCAGGTGATACAGGCGTGATGTATTGCGTGTTGAGAGGATAAGCAGCTGATCTCATTATCTGTTTTTCCTTCTCTCACTCCAGCAGATACAACATTTAAAACAAAGAAAATGAAGATACAATTCTCAAAAACGATTTAAACTTAATCGTTTGTCTTCGAAGGCGGATACTTCCCCTAGTCCCCCAAAGGGTTATTTAATTGTGCTAACTCTTCAAAGACAAAGTCATCCCTAGCTGAAAACAAAAAGGGTTTATTATCGATAATTATCCAGCCAAGGGTGACGTGATAATTTTAAAAGGAAGGGTTGAAAGAATTACTTATTTCGAAATGTTGAAAAAATACGTGTTCTTCGTTTCTCTGCTGTCATTCCGAACATGTCGTCTTAATAGGTCAACTAATAAAAAAGGGTAACGCATACAAGCTGTTAAGGTTACCTTACCGTTATCGATTTTACGGACAAATGGGTATATGGTTACGCTACCGGTATAAAATTACGGTACCGATTTTACAGACTAATAGGAAATCGGTATCGTAATTTTATACCGGTATGATAGCGTAACCTTAGGCTTTTGAGGTTTATATCCTCTTTAACACAATGAACTATCTACTTATGAGAGATGGTCATGGTATTATTGTAATACAGAAAAGATTATTTTTTCTATTATAATCATGACTCGAAAGCAGTAACGGTATAATAAGGTATGAGATTATACTACCGGTATGAAATTACGGTGACCTTTCCTGACCTTTTTGAATAATACGTTTATTTCGGACTTATAAAAATATCTATACTTATTAGTAACAGTACAAACTTAGATCTAGTATTAGTATTGATAAGAGCCATGGTGGCCCAGTTGGTAGAACGTTTGCCTCTGACTTTGAGGTCGCAGGTTTAAATCCAGCACAGGCCTAAACCAATGATTGTCGAATTTGTTTCCGAATTCATGTTTGGATCATAAATGATTATCACGTGCTTAGCGGTGAAGGAAAACATCGTGAGGAAACCCATATACCCGAGAAATGCATTTTCGGAGGTATGTGAGACTGGCAGTCGCTACTGTAAAAAACCGGACCTGTCAAAATATTCATGTTAGGTAAGCGGACCCTGTGAAAAAAAAACGGGATAGTGCTCTAGGGAGATGATGATCTAGTATTAGTATTGATGAGGTTAGTACTCCACCTCACAACCCACACGATAGAAGATTAGTATTCATAACCTTCTTGAATTTTATTCAAGTTAAGTAGGATTACAAAGGCGAGACCCTCAGGCCTGTTGTCTTAAACGTTGTACCGGGTGAGAGCCTTCAGCGCTCCCCATTTGTCCGGCTAAGTAGTTAATGCCATCTGCGGCAAATCTACAATAAGTCACGTCAAAAAAAAAAAACAAAGGCGAGATTCCTCTGTCTAAATAGTGTGCTTTGAATAAATATATTCTATTTCTACTTTAAAGTATTCCACTCGCCTCCAAATACCGAAACATTGCACAAATTGTTTCAACAAAAGCAGAGTTCTAAGTGCTTCTACAAATAAAGTAGTGAAAAAGGAACTCAATGATCCCAAACAATGAGATGAGGAAAAATAAGACCAAATAGATTTGCTTTTAAATTCTCCAAACCGAATTTGGACTGGAAAATAAAGGCGTTATAGGTTACCTACTGCCACTAATGCTTTCCTCATTTTCAATTCACATTTTATTTTGGATTCTATTTAAAATATGCAGATAAAAGCTCTTTATTCATATATATATGAACAAAATTTCATTTTAAATAAGTGACCGTAAATGTAACGGCCTCCGTGGTCCAGTGGTTGAGCGTTGGGCTCACGATCCGGAGGCCCCGGGTTCGAATCCCTGTCACATATCACAAAAAAATCACTGTGATCCCTAGTATGGTTAGAACATTACATGCTAATGACTTGATTGTCCGAAAGTAAGATGATCCGTGCTTCGGCAGGCTTTTTAAGCCGTTAGTCCCGGTTACTACTTACTGATGTAAGTATGCAGTCGTTACATGAGCCATGACAGGGGCCTTTGGCGGCTCAGTAGTAACCCTGACACCAGGGTTGATGAGGTTGGTATTTCAACTCACAACTCACACGATTAGAAGAAGAAGAATAAGTGACACTTTCAGTGCAATTTGTCAAAAAACATCATGTGACATGGTACCAAAGTGTGTGTCTATTATTTATACATAACAAAACATAAATAGCCTATATACGTCCCACTGCTGGGCACAGGCCTCCCCTCAATTAACCGGAGGGGGTATGGAGCATACTCCACCACGCTGCTCCACTGCGGGTTGGTGGAGGTGTTTTTACGGCTAATAGCCGGGACCAACGGCTTAACGTGCCCGTGCGTGGGCGTGCGTGCGTGTGTTATTATTTATAACTGTACCTAAATTTATACACAATAAAGCGGGTCTTCCCATCCCAATAGGAACGGCGTTTATGCATGTACGTTCATGAGCCATATAATGTACCCACTTTAGGACTCTCGCACTAACATATTTGTCATTCAGTGAGACTTACAGTGCAATTTGTCAAAAAACATCATGTGACATGGTACCAAAGTGTGTGTCTATTATTTATAACCGTACCTAAATTTATACACAATAAAAAAATATATCTATATCTTTTATGCGTATTGATGCTCGTGACCATACGCTTTTCCTTTTCTCTCAGCTTTTCTCAACAGTGTTGCCATTTTAGTGGTTAAGAAATTACCCCAAGCCGAATCCTGAGATTGTGGGAATCCTTAGTTCAACAGTGAAGTCTGGGGTAATGGGCTATTCATTTAATTTTATCTCCCTAATCTGAACGCGTATAAATTTCACAAGAGTTACTTTGAAGACATGTATGCCACGTTATAGTGCAATTAAAGTTTAATGGCTAATGTGTAAAATTGGTCTCGAATCAGGACAGTTAATCTTATATTGATAGTAACTCTCAATCTCTCTTATATATATATAACTGATTGTTTGCCATCCTGATATCAGGTGTATGGCTGATGCGTGAATGGTCCATATTTATAATTATATAAAACATGTTTACTTTTATGTTTCTTACTAGAAATTAAGACATTATCCTGTGTTAGTTATGTAACGAATACTGAGAGGGATGATTCAGACCATGACTCTGAGTTTTATCAAGTGGAATTTTCCGTTGTGTTTTATTTTAATTATTTGCAATTCTATACTTTTGCGGTAGAAAATTCCACTTGATATTAACTCAGAATCAGTATCTGAATCATCCCCTTCAGTATTCGTTAGGATGTCACTTACACCTTACATCCATACAAGTACGTACTGGGACATAATACAAGTACACATCCATACAAGTTCATAATTATGGGTGTTAGTGACATTGAAACGAATACTGAGGGATGATTCAGATAATGATTCTGAGTTAATATGTCCTGTCGGAAAATTAATGAAAATTTTAGTGTTAATAGGTTTTTAGGTCACAAACCTCCGAAATGCATTTCTCGTTTTCCTTTACCGCCGAGCACGCGATCCATTTATGATCCAAAAATTAGTTCAAAATCAAATTCGAAAATCAAGGTTTATACTGGAATTCGAACTTGCGACCACAAAATGAGAGTCAAGCATTCTACAAATTGGGCTACCACGACCTTAGTAAAAAGCATCGATTCCCGAGAGCCAATTTTTCTACGCCCTCCCATATATACTTATCATCTTTACTCCCGATATTACAAATTGCGAACTTCGACCTCCTCTATTCCCTCCGAAAACAATCTCTACCTCCTTTTACCTCATCCTATTTTATGAAACTCTAGGTAAGTACTCTTAAGTTAGTAAAACCATTATAAAGTGAGGAGCCAAATTCATGATTCCGGGAAGTCATTTCTGACACCCGTCGGGGATGGGAGCTTTCATAATTTTTCTCCCGTGACTGGCGATTTTGACGTTTTCCGAGCGAATTGGAATATTAACTTTGGCTCTAATAAACAACTGGGAACTATGTCAAGTCACCTTAGAAAAAATATAAGGATTCCTTTGAGATATTACAGGCAAGGCTTGACAAGGGTCATCATGTATTCCCAAAAACAAAGATGAAAGGTACATATAAGAAAAAAAGAAAAAAAAACGAAAGAAGAAAGGTGAAAATATTTCGTGTGTGCGTTGACTTCTGATGTGATGTCATTATAATGTATATATATGTGATCCGTGTCTGTGGTGTCCTAAATAATAAATGTTTCTTTCTTTCTTTCTTTCTTTCATATATGTCTGTTATCCATGAAATTAGAAGGATAAACGAAGGCAACTCTGGACAATGCGTCATCTATATTTATTTTAGGGAACGTAGCCGTCGATCATAGGAAGTGTTCTAAGTTGTTGCTAGAGATAATTAAGTAGATTTTTCCCGTTCAGTTCTTAAAGGGCTTACTCATTGGAGAACCAAATTCTAGGTTAGGTACCCAACAGTACCCAATTGGTTTAATCAGTATAAATAAATAATAAATAAATAAAAATCGTTTATTTCGGACAAAGTCCATAGAATGTTAGTATACAAACGACTTATAAACTAGTGTTAGTAGGACATTATTCGGGCGATCATAAATTCAAATTATAGGGCGTGAAGCTCCATCCACCTTATTAGAAGGGGGGAGTTCCACATATCACATAACGTCTTCAGGATACCGTTGGGGCTGGCTCGAGTCCGTGTGAGAAGCGACGCACAACGTTTCCGTATGATCACTGCAAGACCATCTACAAAACTTTTTTAACAAAAAAATGCAACATCGAAAAACAATAAATAGGCTTGATTTTGGAGCACCAGATTTGTGTAGAAAAAAAGGAATAAAAAGTTATTCTTTCTTTATTATGTGATGTTTTACACCTGTATAATCTAACAGCCTATACCGAAAAATAAATACTAGGTTTTTTAGGGGGTAGATACTAGTGGAATTAAGGATATAAACCAACAAAACAGACGCGATGCAAATTGGTCACCGCACTCTATTGATGTTTGGTTCAGGATTTCTGTGGCCAGCATTTGATTGGGCATTCATTTCTGCACGCAGATTTCTATGGGCAAATTGACTATTGTTTGTCGCTGGTTTTCTATTGGGTGAAGTGTGTGTATTTTGCTATGCGAAGACTCAGAATACACTACTGGGTAAAATAAAATAAAACATTTACAAAAGAGACTTAACTAGGTACATGGAAAATGGCGGCCACATCGCTTAAATCGATTTCTTACAAGAAACCATCTCTCTCTCTATTTAAGATCTGCGCTCTTGTCGGTGGAGTAATCGCCATTCCTCTCTTCTTCCCGCCAAAACCTTCACCTCCCGATACGACACGACCTGCACCTTCTCTTTTATTTGTTTCATAAATGTTCTCCTAGGTCTACCCCTTCAAAAAACCATAAGGCGAGGAAATACGTAAAAATTCAAAGAATAAATGTTAATGATGTTTAACTATCAACATGTTCAACATCCACATTAGTGGATGATTATAGGCTGAGTAGATATACCTATAGATGCGAAGCGGCGGCCATTTTAGATACCTACTTATACTATACAGGCGTGGCACAGGCATCATATAAACGTAAGTACCTAGTTAAATATTATTTAGTCTTTGTTTTACATATTTATTATATTTCCTCGCCTTATGGTTGCCTGGAAGAAATCGCTTTAAGTCCGCCATTTGCCGTGTACCTAGTTAAGTCTCTTTTGTAAATGTTTTGTTTTATTTTAGTGAAAAACACCTCAGTTTACACAGACACTACACATTGACGTTATCGTACACACTCACCTATGTGGGTGACGGACGTCTGACGCCATACGATCGAAGACTAAACTATGTCGGAGGGGGTGAGGTAAACCTAGCTCAGCAGCTGGTGGGGAGCGGAGAGTTGCCATTCTAGTATTATTCCTTATTCTATGCTGTAAGTACGTGGACAATTCTCCATACAACTTGTTTCCCAATTAACGGCGTTCCCGGTAAGTACTCATTAAGCCGCCGTCACGTGCGACCGTTACGAGGCACGTGCCAGATCGGTGATAGCAGCCATAGGCCGTATACAGAAAGAAAGCTGGAAACTTATAAGCGCTTACCAGCGCTTGACAGCGCTGGTGACCCGCGCAGGAAAACATATGAACGCGCGCTGATAAGCACTGAACGGTGCCGACAAGTTCCGACAAGCTTCAACACGCGCTGGTCAGTGCTGGGCGCTGCCATTTAAAATTAAGCAACCTGCTTCTTTTGTGTAGAACGGACCAGCGCTGTCAAGCGCCGGTAAACGCTTGTAAGTTTCCACCTTTCTTTCTGTATACGGCCATACTCCACACCGGGGCACTGCGGTGGCCATGTATTGTACCAATTGTACATCGCCTGCGGGGCTCAGGTCAAGACAGATCAAACAAGCCCTAACTCGGAGGTCTTGCGTCCCAGGATCCTTTAATTATGTCTTAGAACCTTTTTGGCCTATGTGGTCCAGTGGTTGAGCGATGGGATGCGGAGGGTGCGGGTTCGTATTCCGGTGGGGACATATCACAAAAATCTGTTTATAAGGCCTTTGGTTGGGACGTTACAGGCTGATCACCTGATTGTCCGAAAGTAAAATGATCCGTGCTTCGGAAGGTACGTTAAGTCGTTGCTCCCGTCTACTAGGTACTTATGTAAGCACGTAGCCGTTACATGAATATTGTACACAGAACAGGATAGGTTTAATTAGTTCTTTACTGATGATTTAACAATGAGATTTAAAACCACGAATAACTTAGTACTTAGTACCTCGGTACCAACATGTAACAAGAAAAATAAGATCACTCCTCTCGGACAATTTTTTTCTTTGAACAAGCCGACATTGCCTACGCGGCGGAGTTGCCGAACTATCGATAGGTAGATTATCAATTGTTGAACTTGAAAATTGTCTAAACTATCGAAAGTAGTGATAGTACATTTAGATCGATACTAGCGATAGTACCGATAGGTCTTGCTTTGTAATAATAATGGGTATTGATCTAAAAGATCTATCGATAGGTACCTACTATTGGTTTTTTTTTAACTAGGTATCGATAGAATATCGATAGGCAACACTCTGGCGGAGTGTCCGCCCAATTCTAGACGCGATCTCGCTCGATTTTTGTGTAGCGAGGTTTTGCGTAGGTACTTACATACTAAGTTGGTGGATGGTTGACATAGTAGGTAACTAATTACCTAATCTGTGGTGGTTATGTTAGTTGGTTGTTAGTTATTCTAATGACAACAAAGAATACAATTATTTACTGTTTCAACTGTTTTAGGTAGATAATGGCCCCGATTCCTATGAGTAAATGAATGAATAACCCGGTCGAATCAAAAAGGTATCTCGCTGGTATGCAAACCGTTTGACGTGTGCTGACAACTTAATTCTGTCGGTTGTTTTAGATTTCTGCTTAAAATTGACGTGTATTCCATAAATTTTATGCCTGTTGATTATCCGTCCATTTAAGAATAAGAATAAAATAAATTTATAAATTTACGATAGACAGAGAAAGAAATAGGATCGGTTCGTAGTGCCTACTTTGTAGGCCGCGCCGCCGCCGGCGTGCGGCGCGGGGCGCGCGGAGCGGGGCGTGCGGAGCGGGGCGCGCGGCTCGGTGCGTGTGGCCGTTGACCCGTTCGAGCAGCTGTTGTCTCCATTACATCGAAAATTTTCGATAATTTGTCATTATTGTTTTTTTTATTGAAATTTGGGTTCTATGCAGCTAAAAACACAATATGGAATTGAAAATAATTAAAAACAAAACTCAAAATTTCATGAATTTTGCGACGGAAAATTCCACTAGATATTAACTCAGAATCATGGTCTGAATCATCCCTCTCAGTATTCGTTACGATGTCACTAACACCCGGTATATATATACAGGGTGTTAGTGACATCGTAACGAAAACTTTGAGGGATGATTCAGGCCATAATTCTGAGTTGATATCAAGTGGAATTTTCCGTCGCAAAAGTATGGAACGGAAAATAATTTAAATAAGCTCTAAAATTTTCATGACTTCTCCGACAGGAAATTCCACTTGATATCGACTCAGAATCATGGTCTGAATCATCCCCTTCAGTATTCGTTACAGTGTCACTAACACCCATACCTACTTGTATGGCTACTGTATGTACTTGTATGGGGTGTAAGTGACATCGTAACGAATACTGAGAGGGATGATTCAGCTGATTATTCTGAGTTAATATCAAGTGGAATTTTCCATCGCAAAAGTATAGAATTGAAAATAATAAAAAAAAACTAAAAAAATAACATGAATTTTGCGACGGAAAATTCCACTTGATATTGACTCAGAATCATGGTCTGAATCATCCCTCTGAGTATTCGTTACGATGTCACTAACACCCTGTATATGTTACTGTAAAAGCTCGAACTACGGTAAATCTTAAGATTTAAGTGTAAGTCTTAGGATTTACCGATATGAGTTGGTAAATGTAAGTATTTCTGAAAATACGACGATTTTTTCGAGCTTTTACCATTTGAATTCAGTATATGCTAGGTTTTACCACTGTCAGCTGGTAGATGTTGGATTTAGGAATAAAACAATGAGTTATTTTTAATTAATTACATTAATAAACCATTAGAAATAGGTACATAGTACTATAAAGGTATCTGTATTATATAGTACAAGTCGATGCGCTGAGCACGTTATGACATGTTTTGCTTTTCAACATTTACCGTGCCATTAATGTAAATCCTAAGATTTACCAACGGAATGGCGGTTAAAGTTCAAATCGAAAGCCTTTTAGGACATTTACCATTAGGAATCAGTAGATCTTAGATTAGACTGGAATATCTTACGATTTACTGCATTTCGAGCTTTTACAGTAACATATATAAATAATTGTATATGCTTTTTTTTTCTTTATTTGATAAACTTTGAGTATACAGTTTTCACGCATAGCATCGCTAAACCAGGAATGGTTTGTCTCGATGCTAGGTTTCCTGTCATCAATCAATTTATACAACGTTCAAAAACATTATACATCAAGAACAAATTTTTAAAGTAAGTACAGAACATAACAACAGGCTTCTGCCATTACATTGTATTTTAGAGTAATTATGTACCCGCGTAATGAGAACATAGGTAATTATTATTAAATGCCGGTATTTGCGTAAGTAGATGATGTGATAGCATATTGTAGAGAAGGCTACTAACATCTAGAATAAACTTACTAACACATAGGTATGAGTCATGTTTCTTGAAATAAATAAATATAATAATAACTAAATTGAGAAAATAGTTGACATCACGCGCTTTAACGATTTTTGTTTTGCCATATCTACGTTAATTACTAAGTTAACTCAATTTCCGATTTTTTGATATTTATGTGCGATGTGTGTATTTAAATTATTTGCAATGTTACAACACTGATATACAGGGTGTTAGTGACATCGTAACGAATACTGAGGGGGATGATTCAGACCATGATTCTGAGTTGATATCAAGTGGAATCATCCCCCTCAGTATTCGTTACGATGTCACTTACACCCCGTATATATCGCTTGCAGTGTCGGATGCATGAGTTTATTTTAGCACAACACAAGCGAGGAAAGATATTATGCAGTTCCAACGCATTACTGTGAGAAACCGTCCATCTGTGTTTCTTGTTATGAATGTTATAAACATAACATAAGTTAGTAGTCAGAGATACATCCATGGCAAGATTAACTAAGTACCCGCACCTCACCGAGCTTACTGTTAGACCAACATAATAGGTGGTGATCCATATCGCCGTCTATAACAGTCTATAGTGGTCATTTTTATTTAGGTATTTTCCTTTTTGCCAGTATTAATGTAATTAGTAATCTAATCCTAAGTTCAAACTCAGCTATTGAGATTTAAACTCCAATTAATGATGCTAATTCCTGCAAACGCCATCTAATTTTATTTTAAGTTATACCTGTCATTTTCTGTTTCGATGAAAAAAAAAGGACGGGTAATTGACAGGCATAAAAATTATGGAACACACGTGATTTTTAAGCAGAAATCTAAACAACCATCTAAAAATTGTACATTTGCCAATAACCCATATTGTTGAATTATGTTGACAGCACACGTCAAACGGTTTGCATACCAGCGAGATACCTTTTTGATTCACCCGAGTTATTTATTTATTTACTCATTCTTCCTAACATTAAGAGCTGTCAATCATCCGTCCCTTTCTTTTTCGGCGGATAAGAAAATGACAGGTATAACTTCAAGTAAAATTAAGTGATGTCTGCAGGAAACGGGGCCACTACCTGTCTTCTTTATTTTATTTTATTTGGGTAACTTACAGCGATTGTGTTTACATAACAGAATTAATTAAAAATAGAACAGCTTTTACAAGTTACCACGTACTATATAACAGCTTTACAACTATCCATTCAGTGCCTCGCCTAGTGTGGAGAGAGTAAGGTAGAGCTAAGAATTAGTAGTGCGAAAAAAAGCGGATTTAGACACCATTTCTTCGCATGACTCGATCGGCCGCCCTGCACATAATTTTCCTTAGCGAGATCAAACAATCGCCAACTCTACTATATTATTGTCCCGTGGCTCTATCACTTCGGTGTAACATTGGTGATTCTGTGACTTTGACCGACGTCGAGTCTCACTGCTAATTCACGCTGTTTACCGAGAGAGTGGTGCCAAATTTCTTAGATACTGCCAAGACTCTTGGCACAGTACGAACTGTGGATACAATCGCCAGATTTTAAATGATTAATCGGGTTACTTAGTTGATAATCGTCTGCGGCGGCTTGTATTTATTGGCTTGACAGAGACAGACAAAACATACGTGCGTCCAGCAGGCGGAAAATTAAAGAACAACAGAAAATAGCGTCTGTTTCTCCGAAAATGGACACGATGGTGAATTGTGCCGCGTTGAGTGCCGAAATTTTAAAAAAATGGTCAGGTCTGTGTCTTTGCTCTGTTTGTAATGTGTCACTAGTCGAGGAATAAATATTCTCCCTCTGCCTCTCTCTCTCTCTCTCACACACACACACACACACACACACAGTTATCATTTCGACGAACATCCATTTTGCTTTTTTGTAAATGTTTTGTGGAAAGTTTAAATGATGTTATTATCTCGTTTTTGTGTGTGGCATCCTTTTATAATAAACTATTTCTATTCTATTCAATTATACGTTATTTATAAATAGACTCGCGCTCGTAAAGTCCTGAGATGGAGATGATGAACAGTATAGTAGATGGTCAGTCCATCACCTATACATACTAATATACTGACCGACTCGATTGACTGACCATCATAAAACATAGTGTGGACTAGTGTCCATTATGTCAGAAAAAAAAACCCGTAGTGGGTTTTTACGACATGCCCGGGAAAAGAAGCAGTAGAACAGGAAATGGTTTCTATTCCCTGCATATCTCTCTCTCTATTTAAGAGCTGCGCTCTTGTCGGTGGAGTAACCGCCATTCCTCTCTTCTTCCCGCCAAAACCTTCACCTCCCGATACGACACGACCTGCACCTTCTCTTTTATTTGTTTCATAAATGTTATCCTAGGTCTACCCCTTCCTCTCTTCCCTTCAATTTTTCCTTCTATAATGTTTGTTATAAATGAATCGTGTCGTATTAGGTGGCCAATCATATTTCCTCTCCGGTTCTCTATAGTCTTCAATATGGTTCTCTTTTCTTCAACTCTTTCCAGCACTTTTTCATTTGACACCATTTCAGTCCAGCTTATACCCTCCATCCTTCGCCAACACCACATCTCAAACGCTTCCAACCTCTCTCTGTCTCTCTGTGTCATAGTCCACGTTTCACTTCCATAGAGTGCAATGCTCCAAATATATGATTTAATAAACGTCATATAAGCAACATAATAATATTCTTGACAAAAATCTATAAAGAGTCGGATGTAACCTACGGAACACAAGTCAACCACAATTCCAACCCGAGCAAATAATCACTTTGCGTCACAAAAAGCATTTTCATCATAATTCCATGTACCTATATAGGGAGTGGAGACAATGAACGATTGATTCCCCCCGTCCCATAACACGTCGAATTTACGGCCACCCTATCTATATCTATAATGTATCTCGTCCGCGCCATTTGACGATTTGGTTCCTTCGCCTCTTTACAATTTATGTCAGCCTGGTACCACGCGCAGGGAAAGTATTTTCTTTTTAAATTCCCTTTTAGCATAGATTCTTTTTACGCCTTTGTAAATTTAATTTTACTTATAACTGTATTGCACCATCGCCGACTCCAATTTGTAGCAAGTTCTTTCACCCTAAGGTTGCCTGGAAGAAATTGCTGTTTACCAATAAGGCCGCCTATTGTGCTTCTCTTGTCACTTTTGTAATTGTTTTTAATGTTGTGATTACATGTGCAATAAAGCGTTTTCGTATTGTATTGTTGTATTGTATACCGTCAAAGTATAACATTTTTAGAAAGATAACTATTTCGTAGATATTTGTTAGTTATTTAAATGTCGAAAAAAAAAATGCGAAGTATAATATTAGGTGCATAAATTTGGCTACATAAGTCAGTCCATATAGCTTGAATCATAAAAAAGACCATTTGAGTTATCTCCATATATTAAAATGATTAAATACTACCTTAGCTAGGCAAATGTCAGTGAGCTTGCTACCTCAATTGTCAACTTTAGCAACACATAATATGGTAAAAGTTTACAGTGGATTTTGGATTAAAATGGAGTTTATGTAGAAGCTCCTCCGATATATAAAATAATATTCTTACGAATTTCGTGTCACCCTACCTGATACATTTTGCAGATTGAATTTTATACGGTTTGTTTAACTTCGAGTCTGATCAACATGATCGTTCAAGGTGCCAACATGTAACGCTTAGATACTATAGAATACTGCTGGGTTTTTGTTTAATACATGGTGTTAGTGACACCGTAACGTGACACTTTTATGGGTGATTCAGACCATGATTCTGAGTTCATATCAAGCGAATTTACCGTGGCAAAATTATGAAAATGATAATATTTTTTTTTGGAAAAACACTAAATTGACATGAATTTCCGAGAAAAAAATCCGCTTGTTAACCACTCAGAATGATGGTCTGAATCATCCCCCTCAGTATTCGTAACGGTGTCACTAACACCTGTATGTACTTACTACCTGTAAGTACTTGTACGGTGTGTAAGTAACATCGTAACGAATGCTAAGGGGGATAATTCGGCTCGTTATTCTGAGTTAATATCAAGTGGAAGTTTTCTCACAAAAGTATACAATTTTGCGATGGAAAATTCCACTTGATATTAACTCAGAATCATGATCTGAATCATCCCCCTCTGTATTCGGTACGATATCACTAACACCCTGTATAATAATGGTGCTGATTCCAGCAGACACCTCTTTATTTTATTTTAAATTATAACTGTTATTTCTTTAACGGTAAAAAGGAAAGGGACGGATGATTGAAAACTATTAAATTTAAAATAAATCGACGGATCTCCACATCCCGTCATGAGCAATATAATGTACCAATTTTAGGACTCTGTCGCACTAATATATTTGACATTTAGTGAGACTTACAGTTCAATATGCCAAAAAAGTTAATATGACATGGAACCAAAGTGTATACATTATAATGCTCGTGACCGTACATTCAGTTACGGCTCACCTATCACGTTGGTCACATAGAAAGCTCGGTGAAGCGTGGGTACTTAGTTCACCTTACGGCGGATGTACCTGTGACTATTCTAATTGGGATATAAGTAGTCGTGAGCTTATGTTCATCATCACTAATTTAAGAGCCACGCTCTTGTCGGTGTAGCATTCTTCATGCTACTTTTTAGGGAAAAATAGAGCAGTGGTTTCCCTCTTGCCTTCTGCTTCGCAGTACTGTGTCTGACGCGAGTGAGATGTCGCCCATAGGATGGGATGAGCTTATGTTAAAGTTCCTTTTTTAAATGAGGAGCTCGGTGGCGCAGCGGTAAACACGCTCGGTCTGCGATTGTTGAAGTTAAGCAACTTTCGCAAAGGCTGGCCATAGGATGGGTGATCACAAAAAAAAGTTTTCATCTCGAGCTCCTCCGTGCTTCGGAAGGCACGTTAAGCCGTTGGTCCCGGCTGCATTAGCTGTCGTTAATAACCACCAATCCGCATATGCGTGATGGTATAAGGCCCGATCTTCCTATCCATCCATAGGGAAGGTCCGTGCCCCAGCAGTGGGCTGATGATGATGATTGATATAAATAGTTTCCTCCTCAAACGAAAACAGACTGTAAAATCCGAATCCGAACTACAAAACGCAACCATACTATTAATCCTAAGTTCCCTACTCACCAGAGCCATTAACATGCCTATACACGTATTGTTACTGTAACAAAGCTGTAACATTCTTCCGTCAATGGGGGGTTTAACAAAAAGTGCGCTAGTGTTGCCGCCGCCACTGAATGGGGGTTTCAAAGAAAAACGCTTGTGGTCAGCCGCGGCGGAACGTCGCGTAGGGCTGTATCGGTCTAAATACCCTACAAAACAAAAAACTACAAACAAACTATATTCCGGGTAGATAGATAGATATGTATACAGACACACATGCATACAAAAAGAAAAAGATTAGATACAGATAACCGATCAACAGAGACGAAGCTCTGTATTAAACACGCCAGGTATGTATGTGTGCTGCAGCAGCGCAAATCGGTCAGAACTCAGCGCAAGTTTTTGCTCTTACGAACAAAACGCTGATGGGGTGTTAGAGACATCGTAACGAATACCGAGGGGGATGATTCAGACCATGATTCTGAGTTGATATCAAGTATAATTTTCCGTCGCAACGGTATGGAACTGAAAATAATTTAAAAAAATAAGTACTAAAATTTTCATAAATTTTCTACAGGAAAATCTACTCAGAATCATGGTCTGTATCATCCCCCTCAGTATTTGGAACGATGTCACTAACACCCTATCTACTTGTATGGCTACTTGTATGTACTTGTACGAGATGTAAGTGACCTCGTAACGAATACTGAGTGGGATGATTTAGCTCATTATTCTGAGTTAATATCAAGTAGAATTTTCCATCGCAAAAGTATTGAATCGAAAATAATAAAAAAGAACATGAATTTTGCGACGAAAAATTCCACTTAGTTCACTCAGAATCATGGTCTTAATCATCCCCCTTAGTATTCGTTACGATGTCAGTAACACCCTGTATAATGTGTACACGTCTCTACAAGTAAGTCAAGGCAACCTTTTGTAACTTCAAAACTTTTGATGTCATGGCATTTGTAGATTTGTAACGATCGAAGTCAAAAGACAAAGGCGAGGTCGGATTTCATACCCGGTGAGAGCCCTTAGCGCTCCCCATTTGTCCGTCCAAGTAATAAATGCCGTTTGCGGCAAATCTACAATAAGCCAAATCAAAAAAAAACGTAAAGTAATCCAGAACTAGTGTATATGGTAACTTGAAATCCATTTCAACTTAAAATTCCGGTATCAGTTTAATATTTAAGCATTAACTTGCCTAAGCGCAATACGTATTCAATATCTTATACAGATACCAACTTCTTATACGCAAACAACAACTTATAACTCTCTAGAAAATTAATATTTTCGGGTTCCAAAAGATTGTACTTATAACTAAAAGATTTCTATAAATTATGGGCATCGCCCGCCATAATTCCTTCGCCATGACAAGCCCAAACTGCACGAGTCAGCTGGTAACATTGGACCAGGATAACGCTAGGAGACAGGCAAGCTTTTACAAATTTGGCACGGGCGCGATAAATCTGCAGCCAATTCGCGGTATTATAAACCTCAGCGCGACCGGGTATTTCCGGTTGTATCTGCTTATATCCGCTTATATCCAGTTGGCAACCCTGATCGCGATAGCCGTCGGTCGAGACATTGTGGGATTTATTGCTGCCCTTTCGTTGCACTTGAGTGCCTGTGTTGCCTGGAAAAAAAGAAAAGTCGGTAGCAGTGAGTTGGACTCGCGTAAAGGTTCTGTAGCGCAATGTTTTGAGTTGAAGCCGGAATTAAAAGTGTGAATAAAGTTTAGCGAGAGTAATAGAATATTGGGAACTTCTCAAACTAGTTCTAGTAAAATTGTCGAATGAAAACCCCTGTGATGTTAATGTAAAAATCGAATAAGGGAAAATAATTGCTACAGATTTTTTCTTGGCACAGCAAAAATGTCTTACAAAAATTTTGCTGACGCGAGTGATGACCGTATACATAAAGTATACCTATAATGGCATTTTACTTTTTAAATAACTTTAAATTGATATCACGTGGTTTCAAGGATTGCTGGTCGGTTAATGGCGATAGATTCGCGCTTTTATATATACATACATACGTAAAATTCGCGTCTATTTCCACCTTTTTTTTTTTGACGTGACTTATTGTAGATTTGCCGCAGATGGCATTAACTACTTGGCCGGACAAATGGGGAGCGCTGAAGGCTCTCACCCGGTACAACGTTTAAGACAACAGGCCTGAGGGTGCCCAGTTGGGCGCGAACCTCGGCTCAGGGCGTCGTCTGAGAGGAAAAATATTTGAAAGAATTAATCGACCCTAGTGGGTCGATAGCGATAAGCGCTGAATGAGGGAAATCGTCGACCACGCCGGCGGGGTCGGTATCGGGGTCCTGAAGTGTTTGGTGTCGCGAGCTGATTGGCTGCCTCTATGGCTAGAGTAATCGGGTCGTCGGGATCGTATATTACTCTATTTCCACCGAGGTAAAAGATATACTATAGAAATCCATTAGCGTTGTTTTTTTCTTTCGCGCCTTACATGGGACTTAAACATAGCTGACGAGGTCTACTGTATATGCCATATATACACTTTGAAACCATGTCACATTAATTTTTCTTGTCTTTTTAAATGTCAAATATGATAATGCGACAAGGGTCTAACGTTGGTGTAACAGAAAGCTCGGTGAAGTGTGGGTACTTAGTTCATCTTGCGATGGATGTAACTGTAACTACCCCAATTGGAATATAGTCGTGAGTTTATTTTGTTGTTGTGTACAATTAACTATTTTCGATGTTATGTAAAGATTTAGGCAGGCTTTCAAACCTGCGGATATTTTATAATGAAAAGTACTCTATCCAAGTAAGACCATAAGGTCTGAAACGATGTGGATAACTAGAACCTAAGGCTACGCAAGTCCCATGACTTAAACATAGCTAACCAGGTCTACTGTATATGCCATATTTACACTTTGAAACCATGTCACATTAATTTTTCTTGTCTTATTAAATGTCAAATATGATAATGCGACAGGGGTCTAAAGTGGGTACATAATATTGCTCATGACTGTACCTACCCCTTCGGGTATAAAGGCATATAAAGGTATTTTAAAACTGTATTTTTTTCTTATAAAGATACGGTACTCTAAAAATGGAAAAAGGCTACAAGAACACGCAGTACTTGGCTGGTTCGGGCTGAAAACTTTCTTTAAACACGTCACTTTTAGCTTCTCGTTGGAAATTAAAATTACAACTTTCGTGGTTACATGGGGCGCATTGAGTTATGGCTTCTCTTAACCGGAAGATGGCGACGGAAAAACAAAATGGTGTTTTACAAGTTCAACCTGGATTTTGAAAGTGGTGTGTCAGGATCTTAGTGAGATTCTGTGGTCTCATCTTATTCAGTATAGGGTGTTAGTGACATCGTAACGAATACTGAGGAAGATGATTCAGACCATGATTATGAGTTGATATCAAGTGAATTTTTCTGTCGGAAAATTCATGCAAATTTTAGTGTTCTTTAAAATAATTTTCCGTTCCATACTTTTGCGGCGGATAATTCCACGTGATATCAACTCAGAATCATAGCGTGAATCATCCCTCAAAGTTTATATTACGATGTCACTAACACCCTGTATTATGTTTAAATTTAGTTTGTTTTATATGATAAGATACAAATGAGTTAATATTACATACATACATACATAAACTCACGCCTATTTCCCACCGGGGTAAGCAGAGACTATAGAATTCCATTTGCTTCGATCCTGACACACTTCTCTTGCTTCCTCCACATTCATCAATTGCTTCATACACGCACACCGGTTCAGAGTAGATCGTATTAAACCTTTTCTAAGGATATCTCCAATTTGGTCATCGTAAGTCCTTCTCGGAGTTGAGTTAATATTCCTACAATTATTTTAATTATAAAATAAACAAACAATAATAGGCCCGAGATATGGAAACTACATTCACATAGACAGTGATACGACCCACCCCTATCACGTTGGTGTAACAGAAAGCTCGGTGAAGTGTGGGTACTTAGTTCATCTTGCGATGGATGTAACTCTGCCTACCCCAATTGGAGTATAGTCGTGAGCTTATTTTGCTGTTGTGTAAAATGAACTATTTTCGATGTTATGTAAAGATTTAGGCAGGCTTTCAAACCTGCGGATATTTTATAATGAAAAGTACTCTATCCAATTAAGACCATAAGGTCTGAAACGATGTGGATAACTAGAACCTAAGGCTAACAGCAAAAGCCCACTTTCCAGTAATGAAAAGATAACATTAACTAACTGATACATTATTCGGAATAATATTAAACCTTAACAGGCTAAAGATTAAGTTAAATCTAATAAAAACACATTGTAATAAAAAAGATTTAAGTTTGTCATATTTGCTCGATAGTCGCTGTGTGGAAAACATTGTGAGGAAACCCACATTCCCGAGAAATGCATTGCCGGAGGTATGTGACCTAACTTGCAGGGCTGGTTTTCCCTTCGCGGCTTGGAAGGTTAGACAGGCAGTCGCTTCTGTAAAAAACCGGACCTGTCAAATCGCCAGGTTAGGTAGAAAGTTTTTTTTTAATTTCTGCTTAAAATTGACGCGTGTTCCATAAATTTTATGCCTGTCGATTACCCGTCCCTTTCCTTTTCGGCGGATAAGATAATGACAACTTAAAATAAACTTATATGGTTTTTAATAGAATTAGCACCACTGTATAAGTACTTAATGGTGATAATTCCTGTAAATACCATCTAATTTTATTTTAAGTTATATCTGTCATTTTCTTATCCGCCGAAAAGGAAAGGGACGGGTAATCGACAAGCATAAAATTTATGGAACACACGTCAATTTTAAGCACAAATCTAAACCAACCGTCTAAAAATTTTACATCCGTCAATAACCCGACACAGTTAAGTAGACAGCACGTCAAACGGATTGCATACCAGCGACGTACCTTTTGATTCGCCCGGGTTATTCATTCATTTACTCATTCTTCCTAAAATTAAGAGCTGTGAATCATCCGTCCCTTTCCTTTTCGACGGATATGAAAATGACGGATATATCTTAAAATAAAATTAGGCGGTGTCTGCAGGAATCGGGGCCAATAAGTAATTTATATTGTAAGGATATAAAAGAAATGATTTCTTATAAGCACTAACCATCTTACACGGTCGATCAACTTTTATTTGATGTCAAAAAGTTTCTCAACAAAAGCTGTTAAGTTTTATAGACACTAACAGGTTATGTTTGTGTACAAATCAAATTAATAGGCTTACTTCCAACAAATATTTTTTTGTAATGCCTTTAGTTTTCTTCTTAGTATAATAAAATCAGTGATAAGTGGTGTAAGTAGTCGTTACGTGAGCCATGTCAGGGGCCTTTGGCGGCTCAATAACGACCCAGACACTGGGTTGATGAGGTTGGTAATTCACCTCACAACCCACACGACAGAAGAGAAGTGATAGCTCAGTTCGGAGAATACGTGACTTACGTAGTTCCGGGTTCGTATCCTGGGCTCGTTCTAAATCATTAGGACAGTGTTACAAAGTGATTTCTACAATATCCCCATCGGGAATCGAACCCGGACCTCCAGATCGTGAGCCTAACGCGCTAACCACTAGACCACGGAGGCTGTTTATGTTATGTTATGTTTAAGGTTAAGACACAGAATATATAATATAAATACAGTTTATGTTACGGTGATGAAACACTTATAGGTTTGAAAGTGATGGGTGGAATACTAAACGTATTTAAAAAATACCCTACACGCAACATGCTGGTCCAGCAGCTTATGATAATTTGACAGGTCCGATTTTGTACAGAATTACAGAATTGGTGTCTTCAAAATCTGTTTAATAAAAAACAACCCACATTCCCGAGAAATGCACTTCGGATTTTTTTTGACGTGACTTATTGTAGATTTGCCGCAGATGGCATTAACTACTTGGCCGGATGGCATTAACTACTTGGCCGGAGCATTTCGGAGGTATGTGACCTAACCTATATTGGGCTGGTTTTCACTTCGCCGGTTGGAAGGTCAGACAGGTAGTCGCTTCTGTAAAACCGGACCTGTCAAATCTGCAGGTTAGGTAAGCGGACCTCGTGGAAAAAAACGGGATAACGCTAGGGAGATGACGATGACAATGTTAGAATCAAAATTCGAATGTACTGACTGTCACGTACAGTCATAAGCAATATTATGTACCCACTTTAGAACCCTGTCGCACTATCATATTTGACATTTCATTAAACTTACGGTTTTATTTGTCAAAAAAGTTAATGTGACATGGTTCCAAAGTGTATACATATTAGTACTCATGACCGTACGTAGGTTCATACCGGTCGAGTCGTTAACCTTCTTTCCTGAAGTTGGTTAAAAATATACCTTATAAGCAAAAACTTGTGCTCAGAAATAAGTCAATATCCTAAAAATACTTTCTAAAAAAGAGTTGATATCTCGAGACATCGGTAATAGATATACTTAAGTACCTAAACAATGAATATGGATGTTTACAGTTTTTTCCTAACGTGTCTGTTTCTCGAAGATATACTTAAATGTAGCGATAATAATTTTACCATAATACATAACCGAGGAATATCCGTCATAGACTATATTTTTCTACACGTTACGTTATAAAAATATCACTCACAGGTAACTTCTAAGACACACCATTAAATATTAAACATCATATTACAGCTTGTTCCGACAGACAGTTCCAATCTAAATCCTTCTGAAAGCATAACTTATGCCCCTAATCTTCTATCACCCTTATTTTCCGTTTGAGCCGCTAGATGTGCGCAATACCTTCTGACAGGAAGGTTCACTCGAATCATTTTGACACGTCTAAAGCTGCCTCCCCACGGCGCGATGCAATAGGGTAGTTTCCGACTAGTCAAATCAGTTACATTTTACTAAACGTCAAAACATGAAATTACTATGGAATTTGTTTGAAAAAGCACACTGTGACGTCATGGAAATACGTGATAAAATGTCGGACTTATTATTACGTTTTTCTTAAATAAAATTAACAAATAAGTTAATAAGAAAAATAAAATATTTTTCGTTAGTTTTAGATCTGTCTTTGTTTAGATTACTAAACGCAATAACATTTTCTTTTTTCTATTCAACTTATTTATGAATTTTGTCAAAGAGAAATGATTAGTTGGAAACTGGCCTCTTTGTCGTGTTCAATCATCTTGCCTCTTCTGTTCTCAATGACTCTCAATATTTGTCTCTTTCTCTTACTCTATTCTTCTCTATTCTCTACTCTTTATTATATACGCACTAGCTTTTGCCCGCGACTTCGTCCTCGTGGCGTGTTATAAAAGAGAGATCTTTGTGTGTGTGGGACTGCATATCAAATTTCAAGCATCTAACTTATGCAGTTTAGGTTTTTTTCATACAAAAGTTTCTTCCCGCTAACTCCCGTTTCCGTGGGAAGCTTGCAATATCCTGTTGCAACTAAGCTTAAAGTTAACTAAGGTGCCAAATTTCAAGCGCCTAACTTAAGCGGTTTAGATTTTTCATACAAAAGGATTTTCCCGCTAATTCCCGTTCCCGTGGGAATTTCGGGAATTCCGTTCTTAGTGCACCTCTACGGTACCTAAGCTACGTCCCTTCCAAATTTCAAGTGCCTACGTTTAGCCGTTTAGGCTGTGCGTTGACATGTCAGTCAGTCAGTTTCTCCTTATATACATATTTAGATACCCGATCCTGCCGTAAGGAAGGTTAAGTGAAATCATTTTGACACATCTAATGCTGGGATTACCTCCCCTTTGCAAGGTAAATTGTTTTAGTTTTCTTTTGGACTCTCCACCAATGGGATTAGGTATATCCGACATTAAGATTACGTTGTAGGGAAAGTTTTATTTTTTAAATAGGAACGAGAGTATGGAGGCTTAAGTGGAGATGGGCAGGACATTTCGATGGGAGGACAACAGATGGACTAAGGCGGTTACTGAATGGTGGCCAAGGGATGGTATGCGATATCGAGGCAGACCACGAGCCTGTTGGTCGGATGACTTTGTGAGGTATGCCGGAGAGCAATGGATGGCGTGAAAGAGAGGCCTATACCCAACAGTGGGTGGATACAGGAAGAATAGATAGATAGAGAGTAAGTAAACATTTATAAGATAAGCAATTCAGAAATATTGAAAAGTGATTAAATACAAATCATTTACTGGATATCCAGTAGTTATTTGTCATTCAATACCTACCATATTCTGGCAAATAACACACAATAGTGCTTATCTATACACTTACTTACATATTTTCTTGGCTATAAGTCGGTGTTACATACCTGAAACAATTCAAATAGAAAATTTGTTAGGAAAGTTAATAAAAACTTGATTTTTTTATTATATCTGAATGTTTTTAAAATAACATAAATTCCGACTTTTTTCAATAGGGGAGGAAAATAAATAAATTGTTTTAAATTCATACGTCTGCCTCCTTACAAGGGAGTTAAACACAGCTGGCGAGGATTGGGTACACACCCATACCCAGAGTATATACATACTGCACCTCTGCCTACCCCTTCGGCGATACAGCGTGATGCTATGCTATGTTTTCTAGATTTTTTTTTGACGTGATATATCCCTACCGGGAACCGAACCCGGGACCTCCGGATCGTGAGTCCAACGCTCAACCACTCTATTCCACCACCACCACCACGGACCACGGTGGACCACGGAGGTCGTTAAATAGAAAATAGTAACTTATCTACCTATTTATAATGATAACGATAACACTTTCGTCTGACCTGACCTGGGTTGTATTATTTAATATTATATTCATTACTCAGGATAACAGCAGGGTAGCAAATTGCAGGGTCCGAAAATTGCAAGTCCACAGCTCGGGGGCCCGTCCAATCTTAACTTCGTCAGGGGGACACCCTACTAGTCGTTATTTATGAATTATGGTGCTAAGATTTGTAAAAGTTGGTAAGTTACTTACTGTTAGAGTAACATTTTCTGTTTTTAAACGCGCCACCCAAATCTCCTGGTAGCGGCTTTCGAATACATCCCGCTCAGGGACGGTACTGAAAAGTATCGGCGTCCGAAAGACGTAATATTTCGTACGATCACGACGACCCGATTGCTCTAGCCATAGAGGCAGCCAATCAGCTCGCGACCCCAAAAACTTCAGAACCCCGATACAAACCTCGCCGGCGTGGTCGACGCTTTCCCTCATTCAGCTCTTATGGGAAGTAAAAAAGCATTTGAGCTGAGAAACCACACCACACCAAACTAGAGAAATAATATATTACGCCACAAACAACCAACCCACTTAACGAGGTACCATTTCCAAAACTATTCGCCTTGCCGACTGTGCCGTGCAAAACGAAATGAAATAATTTAAAAACAGAACAAAAACCCCGGTGGTGTCGGGATATTTGCAATCTGTATTACGAGCATGTGCCAAGGAGTAAGAATTGTACAATAAAAATAACAGTCCGTTGAGGTGAGACGGTGACACGTTCAAATTGAGGCAACACTCACACCGTAGCGAAACATGTGACTGAATGTAATTACTTGTCTTCTACGTGCTGGCTTTAAATGTTGACTGTAAAAATACATACATACATAAACTGCCTATATACGTCCCACTGCTGGGCACAGGCGGGAGGCCTGTGCCTCAATCAACCGGAGGGGGTATGGAGCATACTCCACCACGCTGCTTCACTGCGGGTTGGTGGGGGTGTTTTTACGGCTAATAGCCGGGACCAACGTGCCCTCCGAACCACGGAATTAACTTACTTTTTCGGACAATCAGGTGATTCAAGCCTGAAAAGTCCTTACCAAACAAAGGACAGTCTCACAGAGTGATTTCGACAATGTCCCCATCGGGAATCGAACCCGGACCTCCAGATCGTGAGCCTGAAGCTCTAACTACTAGACCACGGAGGCTGTAAAAATACTCCGAGCGAAATAAAGATAGCTTGGAGATATTGTGGCAGGAATGTGTTACACCGTACCGTAACGGAGACGAACTCGACACCAGAAATGTCCTGGTTACTTGACGAATTTCATAATTACACTTATTGTGGTAATATGAAGTTGGGTTGCGATGCCAAGACGAGCAAAGCGAAGCAGAGCACTATCCACGAAACGAAACGTTTTGTCGAATTTTTGATTTTCTATTACGTATTGATAAAGTTGAGGTCAACGTTGAAGAAAGTCATTTCAGTACTTGAACATAGGCAAAATTTTGCCGATGAACGTATGTTATAACGCCTTCTGGAACCGTATGGTGCTAACAGACGTCATGATCTAGACTACGATAAAAATCGCATTCTTACCGTGTGTCACTGGTAGTGGTTGCCTGGAAGAAATTGCTCTACAGCAATAAGGCCGCCCAAATTGTGCTGTATTCATGTGTTGTGTCTGATTGTAGAAATTTAGATCGGTGCAATAAAGTATATTTCATTTGATTTGTGTCATTTAATGCGTGAGTGAGAGTGAAACTGATTGTCCGCGCTTTCGCCTTTACTCCATAGCTCACGGCCGTTTAAGACTAAAGTAAGACCCAGAGGGGGTGAGGTCGGCGCCCGATACGAATTGGTGCGGAGCGAAGAGTTACCGCTCTATACGTAAAACATTCTTTATTTTATGGCTACGAGGATAGCGCTCAAAATGTTTTAAGAAAATCACAAAGTGTGTGTGTGTAAATGACAAGTGTGTGTCGTAGATTTTACCTAAATAAACTTTTTATTTTTTTTAAAGCATTCACAATCTTTCTATCCCCCCCCCCCTCCCCCCCACTCAGCCATCCCAGTACAAAGCTTGACGAATAAATAACAGATGCTTCTAACACTAATACCCTACACGTTTTCGTTAAAAATAGAAAATCAGGAAGTTAAGTAAAATGGCACACAAGGAAAAATAAATAATTTTATGTCACTTTGAAGCTTTACAAGTTCATACATTAAAAATGAAACGGTTTTATTTTTTCTTTAAATATTAAAACAGATAACTTTAAAATTTTACATTCGTGCACCCTGAACATTAACATTAGCATCAGGAACGTCAGTAAGGTTCTGTGTGGCACCGGATTTGCACCAATCAGTCATTTATTTATCATAAGTGCAATTGTCACTAACACAATTGGTTTCACTATTATACATTGTTTTTGACTATAATAGACGGCGACACAGCTCATCACATATCACGTTGGTCTAACAAAAAGCTCCGTGGAATGCTTAGTTCATAGTTATGTCGTACGCTTATGTTTATGTGTGAACTGTTTTTCTACACAACACCAGTAACATGATATTTTTTTTTGTTTTTTTTTTTTTTTTGACGTGGCTTATTGTAGATTTGCCGCAGATGGCATTAACTACTTGGCCGGAGCAGTAACATGATAAGTTATTAAGAAAATTCATTAATTGTCAAGATATCGGAATCCAGGCTCAGTTGGTATGGATGGTGGTATTGAGAAGAACGAAAAGCTCCTTTCCGTGGCTACTAGAAAAAGGCGAGGAGAGATCTAAAACTAACTGGTTGACAAATGTCCAGAGGAATATGAAGACGCTAGGTCTCAAAGAAGACGATGTTTGCCAGCGAGATACCTAGCGACGCATGTTTGGGAAAGCCCTTGGTAAAGGGAAGTGGCGTTGACAAAGAAGAAAAGAAGACATAATCCGCATGAAAACAGGAAGCATGTCACACAAGCAAAAAGTAAAAATAAATATCACAAGGAAAACAGTCTGTTGACAAACACCTTGTTATTAAACGACCTGTCTGCATATTACGGGAAAACGACTTCTGATTATATTACTAAAAGATCTGAGAGTATTTCAGCCGTCAATTTAGTTGTAACGGAAATTATGCCTTGTCATTCTGATAGAACTTTGAAATTCAATGCGGGAATTGAACGAAATACTAATAAAATAGACAAAGATAAAGATAATTTATTCGCTTAAACATGAGTAATATAAATACAGATGACAGTGTTCACATTATAAGTTCTTCATGTTTGCCTTGCGGCGCACAAGATTTTAAGTACCTAGTATACATTATAGTAGACCTTTGTATTATGGCATGACAGAATAATGAATTAACTAGGTCAGCGTGTACCACCTAACGCGACATCTTAACTTACCACCATGAGTTGTCAAATGCACCAATTTTTAATTGAAAGAAAGTATTAAGTTTTGAGTATTAAGTTAAAAGTGTTAAGTAATTTAAAATATTTTTGTATTCCATTTTGCGTTTTAATCCGGCCGATTTTGAGTACACTTCATACAAAACACCTCGTTTTACACGGACACTACACACTGACGTTATCGTACACACGCATTTGTGATGACTAAACTAAGACAGAGGGGGTGAGGTAAACCTAGCTCAGACGCTGGTGGGGAGCGGAGAGCTGCCCTATTCTACGCATAATCTAGTAATAATGGACGCCATAATTTAATTTACAAATAAGTATAATTGAAAATGAATAAATACATGAATATGAAGAGAGACCCCGTTTCGGGAAACATTTGCTAAACAAAAAAAAGAAATCTAAAAATTTTACATACCCATTTAGACTCGCATGAATCTTTGAGAAAGTTTCTGTAACAAATGTAATTACTTTTAACATAGTAGCGGAATTTCAATTCCGAAAAGACGAGAGAAGACGTACTTCCAGCAAATCGAATCCAATAATTTCCAAAAACAAGCCAGACTGGAAACTTGCTGAATAATTCAGTAGCATTAGGTACGCATCGGTGTAACACGACAACTCGAAAACGTTGAATCGCGATAACGGCGCATGTAGCCGACTGGCAGAACGCGCGCGTGCTTTTGCCAAATTATTAACATAAACACCAGGCTGGTTCAGCTATTGTAGAAGTCGGGTTATCAGCGATATTGGTCGCTGTAACTTCACCCGAGACACACAAAGTGGTCCGGTTTAGAGATATTTCCGGAATTTAAAATTCTTATCCTCCTATATTTGGTGGAACAGATTTGGCTGGCAATTTTAAGTGGCGGAAATATACGGAAGCGCAGCCAAATAAGTAAGGACTTTACTTCGCGGGGTATATCGTGTAGCAATGTAACGCTTAGCAGTAGATCAATTAACACAACGACGTACACTCACGACTATATTCTTAACCGGGCTAGTCAGAGGTACATCTATAAGAAGATAAACTGAGTACCCATGCTTCACTGACCTTATCTTTTATTTTACCGTTGAAATCATAATGGCTGCTATATTTATTATTAAGGTTTTTTTAGTAGAAGTAATTATTAAGTACTTTTCATACACCCAACAGGGCACCCTCAGGCCTATTGTCTTAAACTTTGTACCGGGTGAGAGCCTTCAGCGCTCCCCGTTTGTCCGGCCAAGTAGTTAATCCCATCTGCGGCAAATCTACAATAAGTAACGTCAAAAAAAAACCTTTTCATAGACATATTACGTGTTTGGTGTGTACGTAGTCGTTACGTGAATAATGTTAGGGGCCTTTGGCGGCTCAATAGTAACCTTGGCACCAGGTTTGATGAGGTTGGTACCCTCACAACCCACACGAAAGAAGAAGATACACATATTTGTAACTACCTACAATAACACCGTACCTGTCAAATTTTCAGGTTAAGTAAGCGGACCCTATGAAAACAGGATAATGCGACAGAGATGATGATTTGTAACTATCTAAATTTAACTTCGAAAATACCACATTTATTTCACTTAAACATAAGAATATTTTCTGAATTCACGGAATCAATTATACTGATCCTTAACATCATTTCATGAGTAAGTACACAAAATTGACTTAAAGCAACAACCTCATCGCGTACAAAAACAAAATTACGCAAAGAACAAACGAAAAGAAGAAAGGCCATAATTGAACAAAAACACTTGTATTCTCTACCTACGAGTACTTATCATCACCGTTTGAAGTTCGTGTGATATATTACATGCCGGTATTAACTTTGCGCAGACTCCAGAGTCGAAGCCAGGTTTCTTTTTTTTTAGAATATAAATTTTGAATTTTCCTAAGGCGAAGCCAAAAGGAAAGGTTGTGGGCGTATTTATTGTCAAGTAAGCAACCATCAGGGCAATAAAGCTTACGACCATGGATATCCTCTACTTAAAGTAGTAAAAAATAGAAATTGTTTATTGTAAAAGGACACCATACACAACAATGCAACACAATAACACAATTTAAAATTTTCACAAAAAAATAATAATAAGGTAAAAAGGAACTGCATTCAAATAATTGTAAGGTGGTAGTTAGTGGATGTCCTGTTTTTTTTTCTTTTTCTTATATAGCTATGGTACATTGCGTTCCGGGTGTTTCATATTTATTCATTCGGAAATACTAAATTAGGTACATCTCTTATATTTAGATAGGTAGAATTGCCGATTCCTGGATGTGGTGGTCTGGAAAGAAATTTCTTCATAGAAATAAGGCCGCCCACTTATTGTTATCATCACCAGCCCATTAACGTCCCCACTGCTGGGGCACGGGCCTACCCTATGGATGGATAGGGAGATCGGGCCTTAAACCACCACGCGGGCCCAGTGCGGATTGGCGTTATTAACGACTGCTAATGCAGCCGGGACCAACGACTTAACGTGCCTTCCGAAGCACGGAGGAGCTCGAGATGAAAACTTTTTTTTTTCTGTGGTCACCCATCCTATGACCGGCCTTTGCGAAAGTCGCTTAACTTCAACAATCGCAGACCGAGCGCGTTAACCGCTGCGCCACCGAGCTCCTCAATTATTGTTATCATCATCACTAATTTAAGAGCCACGCTCTTGTCAGTGTAGCATTCTCCATGCTACTTTTAAGGGAATAATAGGGCAGTGGTTTCCGTCTTGCCTTCCGCCCCGCGCTACTCTGTCTGACGCGAGTAGAAGGGCGCCCCGATTAGTCTATTTCAAAGCCGCACTAGGACTCCTGTTCTCCGCTTCTGAATAGTACTGACAGTTACTGCTGCCTTCTGCCAGGTTCCAGGTTACGGTCCCTGTGACTCGCCTCTTCAGTATAAATGTAAGTATATTTTGTTTGTGTGCAACAAAGTATATTTGATTGGATTAATTTGTCTGTCAATTTAACATTGTCTATTTTTATAAGATCCCGGGAAGTTCCAAGGATCTCAACTTAAGGTGGCCCTGGGAATACGGTAACAATCAGTGGCGCCCCTCGCGTGCTTCTCAAATCTACATCAAATATTCACTCATCGGAATTACATTCGATTTCTTTATTTATATCGTCTTCTTTTTATTTCTTTCGTGTGGTTTCTGTCGTGTGTTAAATGTAATGTATCTGTCTGTTTGTGTCTGTGATGTCCGATAATAATAAATGTTTCTTTCTTTCTTTCTTGTTCGACTTAGGCTCAGCTGGGTACTAGTGTCCACTCTTTGATGTTGAGAAAAGATACGATTATAACATCTTCTGTATCTTGATGCTCGTTTTAGGTTTAGACACCTTTTTATATACTTAAGTATTAAAATCTATTGGTCGAAGTATATCAATTCGCTGAGAATGTTTTTACTGTTAGCGCAAATTCGTTTCTTCTTTTAAGATACGGTTGGTTGAAGACATATTTCCATGCTCCAGTTTGTCGTCTGTTTAGTCTACATAATCAATCAGACTGTTTTTACGATAATTTCATTTTGCGACGAAATAATGTTTTGTATCAAAATAAGAATGATGGATAACATTTTTCTTTAATAAATTCACATCCAAGTTACTTTTATTATAATTATTTTTCCAGCCGAAAAATGTGTAACTTTTGCGACGGCCAAGCGTCGTACAGTCATGAGCAATATAATGTACCCACTTTAGGACTGTCGCACTAACATATTTGACATTTAGTGAGACTTACAGTTCAATTTGTCAAAAAAGTTAATGTAACATGGTACCAAAGTGTATACATATTAATGCTCATGACCGTACACGTGTAAACGCACTAAAATATACTTTACGACAGTAAAACAGTACGAAACAGAAAATCAAATATTAATACAACCTTCGGAGTTAAGTTACGACGTCCTTAGAGCATTTTCATTATTTATTTATTTTATTCAAGGAAAATTAACAGCATAATATCTATCATATAAACATTAAAACCTGAACATATGCTTATATACGACCCAAAATGGACAACGGCCTCAATTTACCGCAGACGGTACAGACCATAGTCCACTATTCCTGCTGCTCCTCCGCAGTATCAACATGTCGAGATAATATCCACTTGTAGACAACCACTACATTGATCAACCTTGATTGATCATCTCTTACACAAACGTAAATCTACACTATTCTTTTATTTTTGGAAGAAAAAATATCTGCAACAACAAACTATGAAGATACTTTTTCAAATAAAAATGCACCAACAGAAACAACTTCTTTAATTTTGCTACATGTCTCGTTTTAGTTAGAAAAATCAAGTAACCTCATTATGACCTACCGCATGTTCGCGCAAATAGCTCGCGTCATCGCTCTAAATTTAACTTCGCAACATGCAACGGGTAGCCTTGTACGTAATGGAAACCGCAAGTAAAGAAGTTAAAGCGTTCCACTGGTATCACGATAATATTAAATAAAGTTTGGCGAATTTAATAAATGCAAAAATTAATCAATCCACGTCATTTGAAAACGTGTACAATTTTTCATTCACACGTTAAAAGTCGTCCACAACAATCAAATTAGCGTAGCGGAACTAAGTAATGCTTGGAAATGTTTTTACAGTTTCAAATAAACGTAGCGTACTTAATTTAAAATTCAATCACTTACACTTGCCAGTGGATGGGTTAAATTTGGCATATTTGCGAACCTAACCCAATAATCGCTCGCTACATACGTTGCACTGTTTAAACTTAATTCCACTCGGTCCATGTTTATCTATTCCGCATAGTTGTTTAGTTAGCATTACTTGGAAACGTAAACTAGGATCGTCCTAAACAAGCTGGAATAACTTGCGAGTCGTAGACGTTAGCGTTGTATGTGGTTTGAAGGAGCGGGCCCACGACGCAGCCTTGGGGGAGCCCGCACTAAACTGGGGATTAACATGGCTGATTAAGCGAGATAAAGTTGCAACGTTTGCGTCCTGCGATATGCTTTACGAATAAGGGCTTAAGCAAATAAGAGTGGGTGGCATATTTAGATAGGCTGCACATAATAATAGGTTATCGAGTCAAATGCAGATACTTACAGATTTTAATAAGATTTGTAAAAGTCACATTGGATAACATTTGTCAAAACACTACTCTTTCAATATAAACTTCACGACACATCTGATTTGGCCTTAAATGTGAAAGAAAAACACGAAGGCGTGCAAAATACGGGTCGGCTGCAAACACGTGTACGTCAAAGAACCTACAGTATTTGTAGGCACTTTCTTCTAGTGACAAGAGGTTTCGGGTTCCAAAGCGCACGTTCTAAAGAAAATCGCAGACTGGGAGATGTAATCCAATGACGCGATAAAAAATATAATTTGATACAATATCATTCATAACAACAAATGTCGTTAATTGAACAACTCTACAATATATTTTGGTTGTTTATAATAATGAAAATCAAGAGGGTTAAAAAGGCCATATCGATGCAATTCATCTAATAAAAGCAATATTGCAATTTGACATTTGCGCATGTAAAAGTAAGTGCGCAGTGCAAACAAATGTCAAATAGCAATATTGCTTTCTTAGATGAATTGCTTCGATATGGCCATTTTAACCCCCCTGTGGTAGAATAAACCGATAAAGTTGTATGAAATAACTTCTGATTGTGGTTACTAACGTTTTGTTTAGTTTTTGTGTATTTTGTGATATGTGACGTCACACGAAGCCCAATCATGGCTGCCCGTGTTTCGGGTCTTGTAATACACAAATAAAATATAGCATTCCTATTTTGTAAAAATGAAATATTTAAAAATGATCTTAACAAAAAAAAACTATTGAATAATTATCGTTAAATGATAAACTATCACATCTGACATATTTAATATTTTATTGTTACAATTGTCAAGTAGCCAATTATTTAACAGGAAAGTTAGGAACGCTGGTTCTTCGAACCGAATCTGCTGGTCCGCATGCTTCCTAATAAAAAACCGTCGACACGTTTGCACAAGTAATGCTTCAGTCAACATTCGCAGCGAGCTCGGAACACTTTTTTCGGGGAAATTTTCTCCAATCCCCCTTAATAATGGTGGGAGAGTAAATACGACGTCCGCTGCAGGCGTTCTTGAAATCTATATTTAGGAGGGTCTGTCAATTTGACGGTGTGGATTTTATTATATTGAAACGTTTCGCGATGCTTCTCATTTTTGGTTGGGGAAACGTTTTTGGCGTTTTGGATTGGAGCAATTTATTAATGGGATCGTTTAAAATTAATTGTGCTAATGAAGTTTCCGTTACCATAACGCTTGATGCAAAAAATTGTCCCCTTCGTTTAAGCGAAATTGTGCAGAAATGGGATATACTTAATTGTTTCGTAAATCTGTGCCAAATCTAAAGTATGTAAAAAAATTGGAAAGAAAATCTATTCCACAAGAAATAAAAAATAACATACAAATATCTGTAATATACAAACATTAGCTGGACTATTGGAGGTAGCTCTATTTTTAGAGATGCCTGACCAAATAAAAATTAAACAAATTTTCCATGGCCGCACCACACAAGGCTCGGATAATTTTATACATGCGAGAAAAGTGGAGCTAGTTAGCGAGCTGTACCCGTGGTTAGATTAGTAAGCACAGGCCATTAGTTATGCCGTGTGCTGCAGTTTTGCCGAATGCTCACACGACTAACTCTTGTGAAAAAGTCGAACTGCACTCGCAACGAAAATAAACAAAAAACATACAAAAAAACCGGACGAGAATCTGCAGTTGTAAAGCGCAACGGTCACGCTGCTCGGCTTTCGACGGTTTTAGAATACCCTAAAAAACCAGCAAAAGAAATTCTAGCTTTTGTATGAAAATGGGTCTCTCGGTTTATTCAAACATTTTTAGACAGGCTTAAAAATACGTAAATTACAGCTTTGCGCGCGAAATCTCTGGAGCATTAACTTCGCAATTTAGAGAAAAATATTCGCGTGGAATCAAACGTTTTACAGCTACGTATGGGCGTGCAGGATTTAGTACGCTCGTATCTCCTGAAAGAAATCACGTTGTATGTTTTATGACAGGCGTCGTTTGATGCTCGTTTCCAGCTACCTCCCCCCGAATGCTCGATTTGTCGAAGTATACACATAATATAAGTAAATTACTTTTGCTTCTCCCTCTCGCTTCAACACTATTAGTTGCGACAGAGACAAATTGACGAGTCAAATTTTACGGACGTTGTTTTTCTCCAGCCTTGATTGTTTCTGGTAAGGGCTTAAGAAGGAAACCATTTGTCTTTTGCGTTACATCTCCATAGTTATCAATTTACTGCAGAGTATTTGTAGGTAGACCATACTTAAAAAGCATATAGATTGATGGTTGCGGTGTGGTATCATAAAGTGATTTGTTGTTACCTATTATTGAATTTTTGAAGACAAGTACTATCTCAACCATACTAGATATCAACCCTTATTACGCTAAGAGAAGACTCAGAATAATAATTAACTTCCGTATTTTGAATTTTGTTAATTTAAAACTATCTGATTCCCTTTATATCAGAGAAAATACGCAAACAATTTGACTGTTCTTTTTGTTAATTTTATGTGTGTATATGTATTGTTTATGTGGCGTCATGTAGGGTCGAAAAGGTCACGTTAAAACAATTTATCTAGAAAAAAGTTTTTTATTTATTATTTCTTGACATTGAGTACTTACTTTAAAGTATCTTTAAACACTCGTGATTTCAAAAGTGACGATGCGGTAAAGCGCGAAAACCGTTTCACTGTGTAACTCATTTTTAAACAGAGATGTGGAGAAAAATAATGATGTAATCTGACTCACATCTGAAACGATGATATCGTTTACGTCTATTAGGGCAAGTGTGCCCCTTGACACAGCAAAGGAGTTTAACTAAATTTAAAAACTGAATTTCATAACTGTAGACAACAACGCAAACACCTGAGCATTGCATTTTCTCCCTTAGCAGATGTAATTTTAAATATAAGCGTGACAAATTTAAATGGAGCTCCGCAAATTGAGAACTGTGAAGAACATCTTCATTACTGCGATATAGTAGTAGAGCTATGCGACGACATAATAACTTTTAATCAGTAGACTGATGACTACAAACATGAGACGCAACTGAACACTGGACTGAAGTAGAGACTTCTATCGTGTGAGTTATAAGTTGGATGCCAACCATCAACCCTGGTGTCAGAGTTATTATTAAGCCGCCCAATTTCATCAGTCATCCCGTGAACATGGCACTTGCAAATGTGTTGAAATATCGGGCGTCTCATATCCCTGATTTTAACGCGGTAAGAAGCCGGTATTATGTGTTTTAATTATGATAATAACAGCGTAAACCTCAAACAATGTTTATACCCGATTCAGTATAAAAGGTTGCCTCAATGAAAATATTAATAGCGTCTGGGGTCTGTATAAAATTGCGGAGTATTAGCTGAAGTACAGAGTAGCATACTGTCCACGAAGAGTGTAAGTTTACATTTGCAAACGACTGCAGCTAAAGCTTCACAAGTAAAATTTCATTAATTTCATATGCAACATAATCCCTTTTGAAATGTCCGTCGGCTGGAGTTTATAGAATGCATTTGTATTTGTAAATTATGTGAAAAGGGATGTCCATTTGTTCAGTGCTACCTTTGAGCACGGTTCTGGGTATATTTGTTGTGTTAATACTAATAATTTGCACGTGTAAGTTTGGTAAGGTGGTTCTGTTTGATAATTTCAAAGCGCTTTGACACTAATTAATGTAAATACTGTCACAGACATAAGAAGGACGCTGCAAATGTTCAACTTGTCGAACAAGTTCTCGTATGTATGTAATTGTTAAAGTAAAGTATCTATTTATTTTTTTATTTTATTTTTTTCTGTCCTTTGTTTGGTAAGGACTTTACAGGCTTGAATCACCTGATTGTCTGAAAAAAGCAGAGGGCACAATAAGCCGTTAGTCCCGGCTATTACCTACATCTTAAAACACTTCCACCAACCCGCAGTGGAGCAGCGTGGTGAAGTATGTTCCGTATCCCCTCCGGTTGATTGAGAAGAGGCCTGTGCTCAGCAGCGGGACGTATATAGGCTGTTTATGTTTATGTATCTATTAAAAGTCGTTTCTGTTTTTTTTTGTGGGTAGTGTATTAGTCGGACATCTTAGCTTAGTAGACAAAGCATCGAGGAAAATATGCTTAGGTTTAGTGAAGTGTTTATAAAGTAATTTACTTAAAATTACATTGGTAACATAAAAACGTTTTGCATCTTTTTTGCAGTTGGTAAACTAACGGCGACATATTTCGATGTATGGAGACAATATTTATTCAACGGCAAAGTCAAAGCTTGAGAATCATCTGTGTGCGAGTCAAAAGCGCACTTGACCGGCTTTTTGACAAATACTTTTTTTTTGACGTGACTTATTGTAGATTTGCCGCAGATGGCATTAACAACTTGGCCGGACAAATGGGGAGCGCTGAAGGCGCCCGGTAGAAAATTTAAGACAACAGGCCTGAGGGTGCCCAGTTGGGCGCGAACCTCGGCTCAGGGCGTCGTCTGAGAGGAAAAATATTTGAAAGAATTAATCGACCTTAGTGGGTCGATAGCGATAAGCGCTGATTGAGGGAAATCGTCGACCACGCCCTGTTAAAAAAACCCACACACGCATTAATCCTTCCCTAACCTTCGAGCGAACTTCGGCCCGCCGCCGTCAAACTAAGCCCGCGAATAAATTCGCCTTGAAAACAATAACCGCGTCGGTTACATTGTAATTTATATTGCGTTCATAATACCTATACAGCAGGAGAATTTATTACTGCAAATTAATTTGGAGTACGAGCCTGCGTAATCCCATAGCATCTGAGCACACCCTAAATACACTTCATAATATCGATATTAAAAACATTCGCGAGGCAAGAGAGAATTTCGGCCAGCCACTTATTAGGGGAATTGAGAGACTTATTACAGTCTGTTGTCGTGATACTCGAATTATAATTAATTTGAAGACATAATTAGCTTATTAGAAATACTATCTATATTTTGATAAATATACAGGGTGTTAGTGACATCGTAACGTATACTAAGGGATGATTCATGATTCCGAGTTGATATCAAGTGGAATTTTCCGTCGCAAAATTCGTCGCAAAATGATTTTATTTTTAAGATTTTTTTAATTATTTTCAAATCTATACTTTTGCGATGGAAAATTCCACTTGATATTAACTCAGAATAATGAGCTGAATCATCTTTCTCAGTATTCGTTATGATGCCACTTACATCCCGTACAAGTATACAAAGATAGCCATACAAGTACGTATGGGTGTTAATGATACCATAACGAATACTGATGGGGATAATTCAGACCATGATTCTGTGTTGATATTAAGTGGAATTTCCTCACGGAAAATTCATGAATATAGTGTTTTTTCATTATTTTCAGTTCCATACTTTTGCGACAGATAATTCCACTTGGTATGAACTCAGAATCATGGGTCTGAATCATCCATTGTCTGTGTATATATGTTGAGTATGTCTGTCGTATGCATCCGGAAAAGTGGGCCAAAATTACATCTGGGGAACACCCCATAAGGTCGTTGACCAGCAGACTAAGACGACGGTACAGGGACGAGCTAGACGCCTTCCGAACACCTGGCAGAACGATGCCCAAGACAGGGAGGGTTGGAAAGAGAAGGAAGCCTTTGCCCAGCAGTGGGACATCTAATAGGCTAAAAAAATATATATCATCACTGGAAAGGCAAAATCACATAAGCTCCAAAATATCCTAAAATAGCAGTCCATGTCATAATAATGTAAACTTACGTTGACGTCATCTACATTGAATAAATGGGTAAAAGTTAATATAAAAAAACGAAAAAATACTTTAACCGGTTTTTTTTTAAATGACTTTTTGGCGCATACGTAATTTTGTCTTTTCAGTGACGATATGTAAACCCGTATCGCCAGTGAGCGGCGCGTGTCCACTTCACCCGAGGCACTTTAAGGGGGAGCTGATTCATTTACCGCATTAGGTTAAGTACTATCGAGACAAGTGGCTGGTTAAGGAATGCGACCCCAAATATATATCTTACTACATATAAATACTGCCTCTCAGGCTGCAAATTCGACCGCGTGGACTTCGCTTATAGCGCACCTTTTTCTATCCCCTTTCCATACCCTTAGAGGCAGATTTCTAGGATAAATAGTATCCTACGTTCTTTCCTAGGTCTTAAACTAGCTCCGTACCAAATTTCATTAAAAATGGTTCAGCAGTTTTAGCGAGAAAAGGCAGAGTTGCTTCCGTATTTATGAATGAAAAAAAAATGATCTCTCCGACCGATTTTGGCCATGGCGACTACTTCGACTCCTAATCGGCACGACGCTGATGCGCCCGAAGATAGCATATTAGCCTATCCGCATTTATAGCATTACGGTGATGGTCTGATGTTGTGGTTGCAAACTGCCTTCTGGTTACATCTCTACCCACCCTCTTACAGGCTTGAGTTTATATATGTATTTTTTTTGTATATTTTTTTTATATCTACAGCAGTAACTGCCAATACTATTCAGAGGCGGAGGACAGGAGTCCTAGTACAGCTTTGAAATTGACTAGTCTGAGCGCCATCGCACACGCATCAGACAGAATACTGCGGGGCGGAAGGCAAGTGGGAAACCACTACTCTATTTTTCCCTAAAAAAGTAGTATGGAAAATGCTACACCGACAAAAGCGTAGCTCTTAATTTAGTGTTGATGATATATCTACAACAAAATAGTTGAAATTTACTTCAAAGCGAACCCAAAACAAAACTAAATAGTGAATGCACCATGTCCCTCTGCTAACCCGTCAGTGAACACACAATGAGCCCGTATGAATTTTATCTTTGTGCATCGCACGGTGCAAACACGGGCTTATCGCTGGACGTGACTGCTAGACAACTAAAGGGGTAGAGACATGGCGGACAGAGTAAAAAACTACAGGTGAGATCATGGAAATGTCGGGTTGAACTGTTGGTGATACCTTTGCTCTAAAATTTTGAAATGTAATAAATATAGGAATGCTTATATAGAAAGAGGTTGGAAACGCCCTAAAGCGCATTTTTTATGAACCCAGCTCTCTTTTACTACTACTCCTGGAAACAGATGACTACCATAGCCCTACTGCTTCACAAATTCCTTAGCCATTTTACCGGCAATGTATATTTTATGCGATAGGCAGCAATTTTATCATTACTATTTGTAACATATTGCATACAAAAGTATTTTTTTGATAAATAGTCAATCATACTAAGGTTTTAAGGATTTAAGGTTAAGGTTGATTACAACATTTTTTTTATTCTTAAATTTACATAAGTTAGTTTTTTTTTGTTTATTGACTTTTAAATATTATTGTATTGGGAGATATGCCTGTAATAATAATATTTTGGTCTGAGTAAATAAATAAATAAAAAACACTGCCACAGCACTTTTGCTTCCTCCACTCTCATCAAAGATTTCATGCATATCCAGTTTCAAGTCTACGTTTAATATTATTAATAAATTATCATTTAATGATCAATCAGGCTTAAGATCAAGAAATATCCATCATCGTAAACGTTATATGAATATTACAATCATAAATAACGAAGAAGCATAATGGACAAACACATCCGCTTGACGACTTGTCTCCAACTTACGAAGACGAAAACATTGCAATATTCCTAATGAATAGACTAGTAGTAAAACTCCCGGACATGTCGTAAAAACGACTATAAGGCTGGTTTTGACGACCTCCCTGGTACGGTGCTCGAGCGTTGGGCTCACGATCTGAAGGTCCCGAAGAAAGATAATAGAAACATGAAAACATAATCACAAAATACACTTTGTGATCCCTAGTTCGGTTACGTGTGCCCACGATCTACACGAGCTCATTCCACCATCTCCCTTTTATCTTCGGACTTCCAAACGTACGGCCGGCTTCCATCCCTATTTGGTGGATATCCCAACTATTCGCAGAAAGCGCTTCACATCGTCCTTCATTATGCGCACTGCTAAGGAGTGGAATTCTCTGCCGTCTTCTTTATTTCCTAATGCATATGACCCGGGTTCTTTTAAGGCCACAGTGAACAGGCACCTTCCGGGCGAGCTCCATCTTAGGCCTCGTCAATGCCTTCGGGCAAGTCTGGGCCAAGAGCAAACCCATAAACGGTAAAAAAAAACGACATTGCAGGCTCATCAGCCGATTATCCAAAAGTAAGATGGTCATTCGGAAGGCACGTTAAGCAGTTGCTCTCGGCTACTGTTTAGTGTAGTCATTTCATGAGCATGTCAGGGATTTTGGTGGCTCAACATTAACCCTGGGTGATGAAGTCGTTTCACGGACCATTTACCTTACAACCTACACGAAAGAAGAAGGCTGGCTTCATAGCACTGTCAACCAATCCGTGGAGCTGTACGCACTCATACTAGATCGGTGTCGATTTGGAGCCAATTAGATGTAAGTATTACTTTTATTCAGAGGTAGAGGACAGGAGTCCTAAAACATCTTTGAAATATACTCTGGGCGTCAGACAGAGCACTGCGGCGCGGAAGGCAAGAGGGAAACCACTGCCCTATTTTTATCCGAAAACGTAGCATAAAAAATGCTACACCGACAAGAGCGTGGCTCTTAAATTAGTGATGATGATTACTTTTATGTAAGTGCTGTTTACATAATTATTGTATGTGTTTTTTTTTCTACATCTATCTCTTAATTTTAACTTGTTATTGATATACCTACACACGTATCTGCCCTCTCTTAGTGTTAAGTTTATCTCTTTCCCGGTCTGCTGGAAGAGATTTCTACTATAAATAAGCTGAACTTAACATATTTGACTGCGTCAAATATAAATTATAAAATGCTAACCCAGAAATAAAAGTCATTCTAAAATTATCAAAAATCAACCACATTTTATTTTTGACGTATTTTCGAAATTTATTTATGAATTAAGTTAACAATGAGTACGACGTTTGACCACTTTTATTGCAGACGTCACAGTACAATATTTCCATACAAACTAAAAAGAAATATTTCGTTTTAACGTTTCTTAAAAAGTATCTCAATTGACTAGGTTGTCATGTAGCCTATTGTTTTTTTATTCTTTTGTGTACCTTCATCAAACTGTGAAATAAATGAATAATAAAATCTACACAAATTAGTACGGGGAAGACTCCGTTCTACATTTAGTAGTTATTCTATGGTAAAAGGCAAAGCACTCAAAACGAGCCACCACTAGAAGCGTCCATAAATAAACAAGTTTTATTGTGTGATAACTGTACATCGTAAAAAAATCAATTTGGACAGACCAGACGACAATATAGAGGACTTTCATCTTAATGAAATGCAATATTGTCCAAGAAAGTTCTCGTACATGCAAAATACCTACTGCTACGAGGGTATTAAGTCAAAGCCCACGCTTTGCTTACAAACGTTGCTTATTAAGTTACAGGCACGCTCGAATATGGTAAAACAGAACAGTTACATTACAATACATTACAGACAGACTTACATACTTACACTTAATTCCGTTAAATAGCTATTCATTGGCCCTGGTTCAAGTAAATACCTTCTAATTTTATTTTTCGATAAAAGTACATGTTAATTTTATAATGAACTACCTTTTGCCCGCGGCTTCGTAAAAATGATGCACGTTTACTCACAAATAGTCCGCTTACCAATTTTTAGCTATCTATCCAAACTTATTACTATCCACTATCCATACAAACTTATTACCCCCATTTAAGGGAAGTGGGAGGTTAGAAAGAGACAAAAAGTAGCCCATGTCACTCTCTATCCCTTTAAATATTTCCATTTAATTCGACGCTCCGTTTTGCCGAGAAAGACGGACAAACAGACCCACACTTTTCCATTTATAATATTAGTATGGATGAGTGAATGAATGAATAACTCCGACGAAACAAATAGGCATCTCATTGATATGCAACCCGTTTGACGTGTGTTGTAATCTTAATTTTGTCGGATTATTGGCGAACATTAAATTTTGAGAGGGTTTTTAAAATTTCTGCCTCAAATTGACGTGTGTTCCATACTGGGATCAAATGATCCCTGTCGATTACCCTTCTCGCTCCTTTTCGGCGGATAAGACAATGACAGATATGACTTAGATGATGTGTACTGGGGTCAGTCCCATTATCGTTATTCCATTATCAGGGACTCCGCTTACCTAACCTGAAGATTTCACAAGTTTATTTTGACTACTTAAAGCAGTTGAACGACTTCCATGCTTTATAAACTTGAGGAGTTTTTGCGAGTCCACTAACAGCCAAAGTAATATCGATTAAGTAATTACTAAATCATGGAAGTATTCCGCTTTATATTTCCAAATTAAATACATTTCAGTGAAATAAAGCGAAGCTCGCAATATTGCCGACAGTTTGTTACAAAATATTCAGTTACCAGACGAAGAAATTACTTGTCATTCGACAAAATTAATTCTCAGAAATTGAATTAAAAGGTCACGAACGGATGTATGCGAGGTCGGATTTCAATTTGTATTTTTCAATTCCTTATGGGCATGTTGACATAGATATCCGATATCAATTTGAAAATTAAACCAAAAAAATAAGAATAGAAAAAGAAGAAAAGAGATGTTATAGAAGTTATATATTATTATTTGTATGGCCTACGGAGTCCCGGACTTTTGGAAGGCGTGTGTGGGGCCGAAGCCAACACGTAGAGGCCCCTTAAGACAATTTAATCTAAACGTGTTGTGACACCAACCGGCGACGATGATGCACTATGGGAGTGCACCCAAAGACAATCCCCGGTTCGTGTAGGACTATTGCAGATTATGGGAAAGGGAACTGGGCTATTGGGTTGGGGGTTAGTGGACCGGGATACTGGGGCTATGGGGGACTATTATTATTATATAGAAAGATACTTGCGATTTATTCCGATATCATACATGCACTATCATACATCACTCGGTGTAGGGACCGTAATTCCTATCCGTTACCTAGATGGCGTACGTATAGCGATATTTCTGGATTCGTTTTAAACATGTGTTTGTAAAAAGAAGCAGTCTGTGCTGCGCAAGCAACTACGTTGGGTGTCGCGATTGATTATTGTCTTTAGTATAAGAAGTACTAGTACAATATGTGGGATTAATGTCGGGACAAACCCTTTTAGGGTTTTCCGATGTTAACTATTTAAAATGTAACATTAAATTGTAACAACGATAAAAAATAAATAAAATAATAAATAAATAATGAATTTTGCGACGGAAAATTCCACTTGATAGTTACTCAGAATGAATCTTAGTCTGAATCATCATTCCCTCAGGATTCGTTACGATGTCACAAACATCCTGTATACTGATGATTATGCAAGAACGTTCCTTACAAAAATACTCTCATTCTTTCGAATATTTATTGACAGTCGTATCGAAATGGATGGATTGATAAAAAGTATCAGTGAACTTGACCTAGAGTTTGACCGATAACGTATTTATTGGTTGTGCGAATGCGAATTGATCGAAATCAGTGCACTGACCGCTGCCGAAAATAAAAACACAGTTGTGTAAGCGCAGGTAATAGCAGGTAATAGGTAATAGTTAACCAAACACATATCTACATGCACACATACATATGTACACGACATATGTGTTGTCTTAAAACTAATATAATTAATAACAATGGAAATAAAGTTAAAGAAAAACTGTTGAAATAAAACACATCACTGTTTAAAAATAGTAAGTAAACCAATTTCTAAAACAAGATATAATGAAGCGATGGCATGCCAGGACAAACCCAAGACGGTTTATTGGTATGTCTGCATTATTCCATTTATATGTACATTTTTTTGGTTAAATAAAAAAAAAAGTTAAATAATTCCTAAAATGAGAAAATTGTAATCGCTTATGTTGCTGGGAACACAAGTATAAAATATTTATAAGAATATTTTGGAATGGCAATATTATACTTAATTGAATGGCCGACGCCTCTAGCGAAAGTGTAACTTTACCAATCATCACCAGGCCGTTAACGTCCCCACAGCTGGGGCACGGGCCTTCCCTATGGATGGATAGGGAAATCGGGCCTTAAACCACCACGCGGGCCCAGTGCGGATTGGTGGTGGTATTAACGACTGCTAATGCAGCCGGGACTAACGGCTTAACGTGCCTTCCGCAGCACGAAGGAGCTCGAGATGAAAACTTTTTTTTTTGTGGTCACCCATCCTATGACCGGCCTTTGCGAAAGTTGCTTAACTTCAACAATCGCAGACCGAGCGCGTTAACGGCTGCGCCACTGAGCTCCTCATTTAACAATATTTAAATATAAATAAATAGTGATAAGGAACAAGCTGGTGTTTCTACTTGGAGTAGAACCCTGGACCTCTCACCATCTACTACAACTACAGTCCACACACCAAGAGCTGAACAGCTTTAAGCGATAAGGCCGCCATTTTCCATGTACCTGGTTAAGTCTCTTTTGTTGTTTTTATGCTGATCACCTGATTGTCCAAAAAGTAAGACGATCCGTGCTTCAGAAGGCACGTTAAGCCTTTGGTCCCGGTTACTACTTACTCATGTATGTGTGTAGTTGTTACATGAGCCATGTAAGGGGCTTTTGGCGGCTCAATAATAACCCTGACACCAGGGTTGATGAGGTTGGTATCCCACTTCACAACCCACACGATAGAAGAAGTCTCTTTTGTAACTATTTTCTTTCATTTTGATGCATTAAAGTATATTTGAATTGGATAGACTTTCAATCAGACCACTATAAGTTGAATGTAGGTATTTTTATCTAAGTATTTAACTATTTACTTTAATTATTTCATAAATATTGAATACCACAAATACAAATAATTCATAGGTCTCATACGCCTGTTTTCGACGATATATGACGTCATTTTCGCGAAGTGATGGATGTTTTTTTGTCAATCATTATCAATACTTTAAACACATCAGGGCGGTTAAAAAGACCGCACTAAAAAAGCAATATTGCTATTTGACATTTGTGAAAAAAAAAACACAATTAATACATTGTTTTAAGTTTACGCGGTTATTATCATAATTAAAGCACATAATAACGGGTTCTTACCGCGTTTAAATGGGGATATGAAACTCCCGATATTTCGACACTGTTGCAAGTGATCATGATCACGGGATGACTGATGAGTCGGGAGTCTCATATCCCCATTTAAACGCGGTAAGAACCCGTTATTATGTGCTTTAAACACAATTAAGTAACCGTAGAAACAAGTTTTCACGAAGTTCTCAACGTGACAGCAACTTTAGATTGACTCTTATCTATCATCTGTCGCTAGATGGCGGCACGAGTCGCACCAAGACGAATATTGGATCGAATTCAACATTTTGAAAACTCGTAACTACTTATCTAAAATGACGAATCTTATCTGTCCATCGTCCGAATCGGGACGGGACGCAATTTCCCGTACATCTTACGGGACAAGTCCCAACGAGGTTCGATCGGGATTGTAAGGCATGATGTCCTATCGCGAACATCAGGACGGGACAATCGGGACACCCGTGTCACGTTGCTGTCAGATCACCTCATTAGGACGTTGACCCCTGCAAGGGTGACCTAGCAGTGACTTTGTAAGATTGCCTGGCAAAAAAGGTTGAGTCCATAATTATTTACAAATTATTTAAACCCTGGCTTGCATTTAAGTAGTAGGTACCTATTTTGTCTGTAGCAAGCTAAATCACTGATATCCCTGTTTGGAGAGCGCGTGACTTGACTTACATCTGTCACGGGCTCGAATCGGTATTTATGTTAGAGGACAAGTCCAAATTCAAATTCAAAAATATCTTTATTCAGTAGGTAACATAGTTACACTTTGAATCGTCAATTTTTACATAACGAACGTCTCATCCGCCTAAAACTACTGCAGCTTCTCACAACCTGTATAGCCGGGGAAAAGAAGCTGCAAGACAACACAATCCCTCTGTCGGTTTTTACGACACGCCCGGGAAGACAAGCAGCTGAACGTGTTCTATGTTTTTTATTTGCTCCCAGAACAGCATAGGAGCAACCAGGGTTGATGATGTTGGTAATCCACCTCACAATTCACACGAGAGAAGATGCACCTCATAGAAACTTGCTTTTCCAACATCATTACTTTTATTTTTCATCGCATTAATCCCGACCTATCCACTATGAAGCCATGTCGTGATCCAGCGCCCGTATGTTTGCTATACGCATGTCAATTAGAGAGAGATATGGTACAGCCAACCAAGCAGGTTCCGCGCAATCTCACAGATCTAAAGATAACCTTAGTTTATGTTCCAAACCTGTTATCCGCAAACCTTAGTAACCGGTTGTACGTACAATAGGGAATATTTTACACAAACTCCACTATATGTTTGTTGGCTGAAGCAGGATGCTTTAATGATGCAAAAAGTTGGAAGACCGCTTAATAAATTGGATGGCTTGCGAGTAATAAATCTCTGATAATATCCTTTATAATAAGTTGGTAGAGTAACAACCTCCGTGGTCCAGTGGTTGAGCGCTGGGATCACGATCCGGAGGTCCCGGGTTCGAATCCCGGTGGGGACATATTACAAAAATCACTTTGTGATCCCTAATTTGGTTAGGATATTACAGGCTGATCACCTGATTGTCCAAAAAGTAAGATGATCCGTGCTTCGGAAGGCACGTGAAGCCGTTGGTCCCGGTTACTACTTACTGATGTAAGTAAGTAGTCGTTACATGAGCCATGTAGTGAGTAGGTGGTATCCATAATTTTCTACGGCCAGACATATCTGTCTACAAATAAATACGCTAGTATAGTCATGAGCAATATAATGTACCCACTTTAGGACTCTGTCGCACTAACATATTTGATATTTAGTGAGACTTACAGTGCAATTTTTCAAAAAAGTTAATGTGACATGGTACCAAAGTGTATACATATTAATGCTCGTGACCGTACAGCCAGAACGTTTCATTGTCATTCAAGGTTAATTTCTCTGATATCGAATCATGCCGTTAAGGTGATAACTGCTTTCATGAAACAAACAAGTGACGTCACATATTGCCTGATAACTTGTCTCGTCACGATGCTTTGTTGGACATTTATTTACGGTATTCTTCTATCGTGTGGGTTGTGAGGTGGAGTACCAACCTCATCAACCCTGGTGTCAGGGTTATTATTGAGCCGCCAAAGGCCCCTGACATGACTCATATAACGACTACGTACTTACATCAGTAAGTAGTAACCGGGACCAACGGCTTCACGTGCCTTCCGAAGCACGGATCGTCTTACTTTCGGACAATCAGGTGATCAGCCTGTAATGTCCTAACCAAACTAGGGACCACGAAGTAATTTTTGTGTTATGTCCCCACCGGGAATCGAACCCAGGACCTCCGGATCGTGAGTCCAACGCACAACAATTATAATTAAAAACCTTGTTCCATATTCCATTCCGGCTTACCTGCAACAAAGAACATATATTACATTAATAAGTAAATTCATAAGTTCATATATATTTTTTTATTCTACTTTACTTTCATATTTTATTCATATTTAAATAAGTAGAGACTGCTGTGTTAATTTTATTACTAATTTGTAGATGCTATGTACACTGTAATTGTCATATATATAAGTCTTAATTTTAATAATTGTATTACTTGTGAATGTTTTATATATATGATGTAGTTGTACTCAATAAATAAATAAATAAATAAATAAATACATTAGTATTCTAATTTCTATTTTAATTAACATTTCATATCAATAAGTTAATGGATGTTGTTACTAAAATAAAATGCATTTAATAATGCAAATGTTACGTTAATTGGTGGCTTGAACACACACTTCATCATTAGTTATAACGAGTAAATGAAAAAAAAAAAACAATAAGGGACTTTCTAGACTACGCGCTCCAAAAATATTGATGGCGCTATTTCAATCTGTATAGATTTGACGTGATAATTACCTATTTTCTCATTGCTCGGATACGTAATTAACATAAACAGCCTATATACGTCCCACTGCTGGGCACAGGCCTCCCCTCAATCAACCGGAGGGGGTATGGAGCATACTCCACCACGCTGCTCCAATGCGGGTTGGTTTTTACGGCTAATAGCCGGGACCAACGGCTTAACGAGCCCTCCGAAGCACGGAATCATCTTACTTTTTCGGACAATCAGGTGATTCAAGCCTAAAAAGTCCTTACCAAACAAAGGACAGTCTCACAAAGTGATTTCGATCAACCTTAACTTGTTTTTGAAAGGATCCTGATGGGAATGTAATTTAATGTAAAAAAAAAGTGTGGTGAGTTTTAAATGTGAAGTAATGCAATCGAAAACGAATTACATGCAGTTAACTATGTTTTTTCTGTACGAGCGAACATTAGTATTTATTTTATTGAAATCTGTTCTCATGTAAGTGACTTATTTTATGTCTTAATGAGAATAAAGAATCTTTGAACCTAATTATACAAAAATGTAATGTAACAAACAAAAACAAAATGTGTATGTTGTCCTCTCTACCAGTTGCAGTGCCCTTACCGGGCCCATGTTGATACTATAATACTTACTTCTGTATTTTTATAACACGACAATTTGTACGAACACATGGTCGCAATAAAAAAAAAGAACATGATGTAATGTCATAATAATAATGTAATGTAAAGTGTGAGATAGATACGTAAAAATACTTGTTGCTTGATATTTAGATTAGATATGTATAGAATTATGTTGCTACCTATATTGTATCTCTTTATTTTGATCAGAATAATGATGGGTGGAAGACGTGTTGTGCCTGGGTGTAATAACAAGGGTCATCATTTATAACCAAAATGAAATTATCCATGCAATTAGAAGGTTAAACAAAGGCAACTTTGTACAACGCCATCTATATAATTTTGGAAACATAGTATCCTGGAAAGACCCTCATTCAACACGTAGATTTTAATAATCAGAACTTATTATAAGATTGGTCTAATCCACATATTAGAACCTTGTTTGTGTCGCAATGCATATACATGAGAGGAGCTCGGTGGCGCAGCGGTTCACGCGCTCGGTCTGCGATTGTTGAAGTTAAGCAACTTTCGCAAAGGCCGGTCATAGGATGGGTGACCACAAAAAAAAAGTTTTCATCTCGAGCTTCTCCGTGCTTCGGAAGGCACGTTAAGCCGTTGGTCCCGGCTGCATTAGCAGTCGTTAATAACCATCAATCCGCACTGGGCCCGCGTGATGGTTTAAGGCCCGATCTCCCCATCCATCCATAGGGAAGGCCCGTACCCCAGCAGTGGGGACGCTAATGGGCTGATGATGATGATGCATATACATATGTAATGTTGAAAATGTGTGGGTAATAAATAAATAAATATAGGTTTTTTTATGGTTTTTTTGTTTTGGTTTTGGTTTTTTATGGTTTTTTTGGACGCTTGCCGGAGAGACTGGCCGGAGTACACACAGGATCGCGAAAAATGGTAAGACGAAGGGAAGGCCTTTGCCCAGCAGTGGGATCTTGTAGGCTAGATCAGATTAGATTTAGGTTTTATATAATTGGAGATGTCCTTAGAAAAGGTTTAATACGATCTACTCTGAACCAGCGTGCGTGTATAAAGCGATTGATGAATGTGGAGGAAGCAAGAGAAGTATTTCAGGATCGAAGCAAATGGAATTCTATAGTCTCTGCTTACCCCGGTGGGAAATAGGCGTGGGTTTATGTATGTATGTAGGTTTTATATAACTTTCTGCCCGGCCAAGTAGCGAACGCTTTATAAAACAAATATGTATGTTATCCCGGACAGTAAGACAACTAAAGAGCACTAAAGTGCAACACAAAACAGATCATATTCCTACAGCAGTAGCGTGTGTTACCGCTATAAACTGTGTACATGTATCGCGCCACATGGCACACGTGGCCTTGGCAGACTGCAGGCCGATTGCGTCATGGTAGGTACGTCTGCGTAGTTCATCACTAATATAACAAAACACGCTCTTGTCGGTTTTCCATTAACTTTTTTAGGGAAAAATAGGCCAGTGGTTACCTTCTTGCCTTCCGCCCCACAGTACTCTGTCTGACGCGAGTGGGATGGCGCCCCTCTGGGCTACTCTTAGTAGCAGAGGAGTAAACTCAAATTCTGATACACTATAGATCTAATAATTGATGAACACGGAAATTAGTATTCGTATGTATTCGGAAATTCTATGAATGTCAAGGGAAATTAAGATAAAAGAAGCAGTGTAATAAATACTGCTTCTTCTTCTATAATGTGGGTTGTGAATTACCAACCTCGTCAACCCTGGTGTCAGGGTTAATATTGAGCCGCCAAAGGCCGCTGACAAGGCTTATGTAACGACTACTTACTTACATCAGTAAGTAGTAACCGGTACCAACGGCTTAACGTGCCTTCCGAAGTACGGATCATCATACTTTCGGACAATCAGTCCTAACCAAACTAGGGACCACAAAGTAATTTTTGTGATATGTCCCCACCGGGAATCGAACCCAGGACCAGGATCGTGAGTCCAACGCTCAACCACTGGACCACGGTAGTCGTTAAATAAATAAAATAAATACTGCCATCAGACACTTATCCGACAGTTCGGATATCAGACAGTTTATTTTGTATGGTGATATAGACTTAAACTTAGAAAAAAGACTTCTAAACTGAAACCTAATATGACCTACCTCAACATACTTTGAATTGACTATTATACGTCAGGAAACAAGTGTTCTAAGGACAATAGCATACAAACGACTGTTTAACAATAACAGGCGTAAACCTTGAATAATACACTCATATATACATTTATATTAACACACACACCCATTATCCTTAATGGGGTGGGCAGACATGAAAAATAGTTAGATATCTTGCAAATATAAAACCCAAACAGGTCAACTCATCATGCCCGTGATGCTTATCAGTGTAGGCAGAGCCACAATCCATCAGAACTCAAAGTACTTTTGGTATTTGACTCTTGAGATTGATACTTTAGTGTCACATTATTTTTTAACCCCCGACGCAAAATCGACGGGGTGTTATAAGTTTGACGTGTCTGTCTGTGGCATCGTAGCTCCTAAACGGATAATCCGATTTTAGTGCGGTTTTTTTGTTTGAAAGGTATATCAGTCAAGAGTGTTCTTAGCTATGTTTGGTGGAAATCGATTCAGGTCTTCAAGGTCATCAGGTCTTTTGTTAAGTGTCATAAGAATGTTACACGCTCAGTTTGCTTGCAAGCATATGTGGGATAAGTTATTTTTTGCTTTTTATAGCGTTTAGCATTTTTAACCTTTTGTCATAATAATTGAGTACTTTTTTGGTAGCGAGTTTCTTTTTAATTTTTAATTTATTTATTTTTTTAAATTGAACTGTCTGTCACAATGTGTAAGTTAATGTGACAGAGTTCTAAATGAAGTAAACAAACTGCCTCTGCAGTTTGGCGAGACTATTGTTATGTAAATATTATAATACCAATTTTGAATTAATAAAAAAAAATTAACACCACGTAATAGACGAAAGAGATTGGAAGGGCCAAGTGAGCGCGAATGGCAAATAAATTGAGCAAAAAAAAAATGAATAAAATAAATATAAATATGAGCAAATAAATTGTTCATACTTTGCACTCCACCCACTTTACGACACACGGAACTCCGCGCTACTACAGTCATGATCAATATCATGTACCCACTTTAGAACCCTGTCGCACTATCATATTTGACATTTCTTTAGACTTACGGTTTAAATTGTCAAAAAAGTTAATGTGACATGGTTTCAAAGTGTATAATTAGTACTCGTGACCGTGCAACTGCCCTACAGCAAATTCCTGATAGCAGAACTATTATTCCCTATTATTAGTAGTAGTTTTAGGCGGATGAGACGTTCGTTATGTAAAAATTGACGATTCAAAGTGTACCTACTGAATAAAGATATTTTTGAATTTGAATTTTTACGAAGATATTCGTGTCATTCGTTATGTGTTATGAATCAATTTGATTGCGGTAAGTATACCTACTTTCAGAGGAGATAATTGTTCACGTATTTTTTGTGCACGCCAGTCAAATAACACCATGTAAACAAGGTCAAACATTTCAGGGTTGCTACTTGAGAGAAAAAATATCCATTCCGTCGCGTTATAGGCAAAAACCTCCGCGACATTTTGAAAAATCACTTTCATATGTTTTTTTTTTTAACAATAATCACATCAAACCTCTGTCTCAAACTAGCGTGTCAGATACAATTGAGGTTTAATAATCTCAATTTTTATCCAGAACGAAATTAATTGAATGAAATCGAGACTGTAGAAAAAAAAATCGTCGGAATGTAATTTTCAAAATGGCGCTTACGTAATTTTCACAATATGGCGACGATACGTTAGTGGCAAAAAAAGATTTTATATAGGCAAAAAAATATATTACCTGACATTTCGTTAAACCACCGCCACTTAGCCTAAATTCCCTATATATAATACGCGAAATCGTAAAATTTAACGATCGCCCTTTACTTTATGATCTAAGCACTAAAATAAAAAAGGGTTTCCAACTTTATGAAAGGGAATGATGGAACTTTTTGTATTTCACCTGCACCATGTACTTAACTTTAGTGAGGCGTATTTGAAATTAACAACCCTTTTGCGTTCAAACTCCGGTTGCGAATATATCACAAAAATCACTTTGTAGACCCTGGTCTGGTTAGGACATACCAGGCTAATAAACCGATTGTCCGAAAGTAAGATGATCCGTTCGGAAGGCACGTTAAGTTGTTTGTCCCGATTACTACTTGATGTAAGTTAGTAGTCGTTGCATGAGCCATGTCAGGGGCCTATGGCGGCTCTGACACCAGGGTTGATGAGGTTGGTAATCCACTTCACAACCCACACGATAGAAGAACAAGGGTTGTCAGCAATATTCTTATCTTATCTTGCCTAAAGTGCCCCACTGCTGGGCTTGCCGCCGTCCATTTCTTCCAGGACTCTTCCTCCAGTGCTTCCTCCGGCCAGCCTTTCAGGAAAGCATCCAAGTCGTCGCGTCATCTCCACCTCGGTCTGCCGCGCCTGCGTCTGTCTCATTCGGAGACCATTCGGTGGTGATCCTAACCCACAAGCCAATCCCACTTTAACTTGGCGCCTGCGTGGACCACTTCCGCAATTTGTCCATCATAATTGGGAATATTTTGGGAAATCGTTTTTCACATCTGGCGGAGGCGAAAATGTTCGAGCTTTATAATGATTAGTAATTAAAATGATTTATGGTTTCGTTGATCACTTCAAAAACTCACAAACGCTGATGATAATACATCGTCGATAATTTGGCATCTGACTTGTTCAAGCACCAATAATAAAAACCTGTTTAAGAAGCTACCATTTTGATTTGCTACAGCAGTGGGGTCAAAAAGACTAAAAAAAAAATTAAATAGGTACTAAAAATATCATTTTTTTGGACGAAGTTTTAGTAAGTAGTTTTTGTTATGTTATTTTATTTAGGATGTTTTTTACTTTTTTTTTTCGTAAAAAATATTACGTGCTGCACGCAACCCTAGTTTGTTACTGGTCATTCTCCCGTACACGTGTTACGTTCTACGGTAAATGTACCGATTTTGACGCTTGCTTGACGACAGGCAGACCTGCGCGGTCGCATTAATTTTATTAAAACGTCGAGTCGCCAAACGTGGGTTCAAACGAATATGACATTGTAGAAATAATGGAGCCGTGGTACACACAACCCACACGATAGTACAAGAAGTGTTACTATTGAGCTGCGAAAGGCCCCTGACATGGCTCACGTAACGACTACATACTTACTGATGTGATATATTTTTTTTGACGTGACTTATTGTAGATTTGCCGCAGATGTCATTAACTACTTGGCCGGACAAATGGGGAGCGCTGAAGGCTCTCACCCGGTACAACATTTAAGACAACAGGCCTGAGGGTGCCCAGTTGGGCGCGAACCTCGGCTCAGGGCGTCGACTGAGAGGAAGTATATTGAAAGGATTAATCAACCCTAGTGGGTCGATAGCGATAAGCGCTGAATGAGGGAATTTACTGATGTGAAGAGTACCAGGAACTGACTGCTTAACGTGCCTTCCGACGCACAGATCTTACTTTCGGACAATAATGTGATCAACAAGCAAACGACCAAACTAGGGATCGCAAAGTGATTTTTGTGATATGTACCTACCGGGATTCGAACCAAATATGTACTGGCTCAGGTAACTCGGTCGATATAACGTCAGTAGAATGTCAACGTCAAAACGTCATGTTTTCGGCTAAAGATGTAAAAAACTCAGGTGTTTTTTTATTTATTTTTTTATTCTCTTCTTCTATCGTGTGGGTTGTGAGGTGAATTACCAACCTCATCAACCCTGGTGTCGGGGTTACTATAGATCCGCCAAAGGCCCCTGACATGACTCATATAACGACTACGTACTTACATCAGTAAGTAGTAACCGGGACCAACGGCTTAACGTGCCTTCCGAAGCATGGATCGTCTTACTTTCGGACAATCAGGTGATCAGTCTGTAATGTTCTTACCAAAAGGGTTGGGGTTGGGGTGGGGTAAGGGTTGTTTTTTTATTTATTTTATTTATTTAAAGTCGTAACGCCGACAGTCCTTTTAAAATCCAAACTCCATTGTTTTACTATTGTGTCTGGAAGCCTCGGCTTTACGAGGTTATTAAGGTACATACAACATTACAGTATGGCCCAATGCGCTGTATGACGAGAAAACAATATACAAACTAATACAACAAAAATAAAAATTGAATGAAAAAAAAGTGTTTGCGACATTTTACGTATACTTAATGGCCTTAATAGGTTATTTTATTGGTGAACATAAAGGACTTAATTCATGGGCAATAATAGAGAAAAGCTGCGGTAGCCCGGTTGGAAGAACGGTCGACTCTCATTGTGAGGTCACAGGTTCAAATCCAAGCACGGGCCACAACTATGTGACCTATATTGGGTTGGCGTGGTGGACCATACTCCCTCCGGTTGATTGAGGGGAGGCCTGTGCCCAGCAGTGGGACGTATATAGGCTGTTTATGTATGTATGGATATTGGGTTGGTTTTCCCCAAAGTTTTCGTTATGTTATCACTAACACCCTGTATATCTTTTCTAGTGAAAAACAAGATTTTCTTTGCCTTCATAGAAGCGTCTGACCTTCCAATCCTCTTAGTTAAAACCAACCCGATACAGGTTAGGTCACATATTCTAAACTCATTTCTCAGGAACGAGTGTGGGTTTCCTCACGATGTTTTTCTTCTCCGCTGATCACGAATTCGAAAACAAATTCAAAAATGATTAGTTTAGGCCCGTGCTAGGATTCCAAATTTCAAATCCATAAATATTTGTAATATAAAATAAAATAATCTATTACAAATTTACATTACCTTACTACGCATGAAAGCAATAGCTATTTGTGATAATGTTATGAGATGCATTTGTGTAACACATAAAAGCCTTTTAATATATTAATATTAATAAAAAAATTGGTTTCGATCGATAAAGCGTGAAGTAGGAAAACCACTGCCCTATTTTTCCCTAAAAAAGTAGCATAGAGAATGCTACACCGACAAGAGCGTGGCTCTTAAATTAATAATGATAAACGTATAGAGTATTTATTATAATATGTATAAACTTTAATTTGTTTCCTGCTAGTGGTTGCCAGGAAGAAATTGCTCTAGAACAAAAACGCCGCCCAAATTGTACTGTATTCGTGTGTTATGTCTGGTTGTTAAAATGAAGTTCACCAATTTATTGACACCCTTGATTGTTTTAGGTATAATTACGCACTAACTGTCCTAAACAAAACCACTCAATCTGCCCCTGGAAAGTACTCAAGTAAGTAGTTGATTGACCCTATGTTTTGATCTGTGTGCCAATTTTCATCCAAATCGGTCCACTGTTTCAAGCGTGAAGAAGTAACAGAGATATAGGTAACTTATCCATTCATAATATTAGTATGGATTACCTCAGACCATGTCACACAGTTTATTTACCAATATAATTTACAATTTTCGAACAGTTTCTGAATTATATCGCAGGTTTCGACCAATAGCCGTATGACGTTTATCCATGTAGATAGCATACTTTGCGTTAGTCAAAGCTATCGATATATATCGCACTACGCGCGGGACGAAACCCGTGCCGCACGTGCAGAATGAACCTGCTGTCATTAGAGCAGCTTGTGCGCATCGTCGCGGTCGAGGCAAGGCCGCGTGACGTCATCGGTCACGCTGTATGCCCCCCCGCCCTCCCCACCTCTCCCCCCTCCCCCTCCCCCCTCTCTTACTATCACGTTCTATGGTCATGGTAACTGCAGTCTAAAGAGTACGCATAACTTGTATTCGGGCATGTAGAGAGAATGCATTAAATAATACTAAGATAAATGGTGGAGTCGATAGAGAAGGGCTAGGTAAACGTTTTAACAATAAAATACAAGATAATATTTTGAATTTGTCAGAAAATTAATTTAAAACTCATGTGAAGCTAACTTTATGTACACACACACACACACACACACACAGCCTATATAAATCCCTCTGCTGGGCACAGGCCTCCCCTCAATCAACCAGAGGGGGTATGGAGCATACTCCACCACGCTGCTCCACTGCGGGTTGGTGGAGAACTTTATGTAAAAAAGCTTATTATAAGATTAATGATTACCTAAATGATAAAAATGTCTGGTAATAAATATGTTCCTCTAGTTATTAAACAACTTGTAATGTATAACTACATTTATTTAAAAGATGTGTTGCTGTTGCAGTTTCTTTTCATTTCGTCTCCTCAGCCACAACACCTTGCGAAATGACGTAAATTCAAAAATGTTACATTGACCTTCAACAAGTTTGTCCATGATAATTACGTTCAATAAATGATTCTGATTTCTGATCCACGCAGGATATATAATAAATAAGCAGTAGGTTGTCGGGAAGAAATCACTTTAAGCGATAAGGCCGCGCTATACCTAAGGAAGTCTCTTTTGTAACTATTTTATTTGTTTTGGTGCAATGAAGTATATTTGTACTATATTGTTGTCTTTTTGACTCTAGTCCTAAAGTATCACCACACCCGGAAACTTCTTACAACACACCTCGTGTTACACAGAAACTATACATTGACGTTATCGTACACGCGCATCTGTGTGTGTAACGTCTGACGCCATACGATTGAAGACTAAAGTAAGACCGAGAGGGGGTGAGGTAAACCTAGCTCAGCCGCTGGTGGGGAGCGGAGAGTTGCCGTTCTATTTCTTATTCTGTGGTATCAGGTAAACAAGTGGCATCGAGTAATTTCCTTTATCGCTCCCAATCAATCTGCGTCCGACCAAATTGAATCGGCAGTATGGCCCCTTAATCAGCGACCCGACAATACCTTTGCCCCTGTTTGCGAATTAGAAGTATCGGACCATCGTTACTAAATACGAAACGTGTAGTCACATTCAAACTAGGGATCACAAAGTGATTTTTGTGATATGACCCCACCGGGATTTGACCTCCGTGGTCCAGTGGTTGAGCGTTGGGCTCACGATCCGGAGACCCCGGGTTTGATTCCCGGTGGGAACATATCACAAAAATTACTTTGTGGTTCCTAGTTTGGTTAGGACATTACTGGCTGATCACCAGATTGTCCAAAAATAAGATGAACCGTGGTTACTACTTACTGATGTAAGTAAGTAGTCTTTACATGAGCCATGTAAGGGGCATTTGGCGGCTCAATAGTAACCCTGACACCAGGGCTCGGCTCGGTAAGCTGTTGGTCCGCCGAGACCGACTACATACTTCAGTTTGTAGTCGTCACATGGGCCTTCAGCGGCTCAATAATAACCCTGTCACCAGGGTCGATGAAGTCGGTTATTGACATCACAACACATCACAACCCACACGAAAGAAGAATGGTTCCTGCCTACCCCTATACTACACGCAAGAATGATGTCATAGTTCAGTCTATCTTGCATAATCTCCGAAGGTCACTGAAGTCGCTTGCAGCCGGTTGCTATGACATAAATAGGTATTTTCCGTACATTTATCATGTCGATATCGTAAATATTTACACTGCACGTATTAGCATTATTAGCTCGGTCTCGCTATAATGCACTTATATAATATAATATAATAAACGGCCTAAACACAGCCACATACACACAGTCGTCCACTATCACAAACACGGTCACTCACACACACATTCATACACACACACACAAATACATACACCCAAACACGTACACATATTGTTAACATATCATCTATATAATTGTTTATAATCCCATGAAAATAAATAAATAAAAATATCTTTGTCCTAGGAAAGTACCCAATTACAGATAATTTGTACAAGCAACATTTTCTATCAAGAAACTGTTGACAATATTATGTGATAACTATCAACAAGCAAAAAAAAACTTTGCTATCTCTATGTACTTTAATGTGACAATAAGTAAACCTGTCTTATCGCTCGAAGCAGTTAACATGTGACCTTCACTATGATAACATAAGCTGATGGTCCTTGAATCATTCCTGACCTATCACACTATTTCCCACAACACAACACAACGTAATGATAAATTTTATAAGCACTACACAGAGTGTTAGTGACATTGCATCGTTACGAAAACTTTGAGTATCAAGTGGAATTTTCCGTAGCAAAAGTATGGAACAGAAAATAATTAAAAAACACAAACATTTTCATGAATTTTCCGACAGGAAATTCCACTTGATATCAACTCAGAATCATGGTCTGAACCATCCCGCTCACTATTCGTTACAGTGTCACTAACACCCATACCTAATCCCGATAAGCCGTTGGTCCCGGTTACTACTTACTGACGTAAGTTAGTAGTCGTTGTATGAGCCATGTCGGGGGCCTTTGGCGGCTCAATAGTAACTCTGACACCAGGGTGGATGGGGTTGGTAATCCACCTCACAATCCACACGATAGAAGAATATGTGTAGGTGTATTTTTATATAAGTATATGTACCAATCAACCACATTATCATAAAGATAAATTATATAAGATCATCATCAGCCCATTAACGTCCCCACTGCTGGGGCACGGGCCTTCCCTATGGATGGATAGGGAGATCGGGCCTTAAACCATCACGCGGGCCCAGTGCGGCTTTATGGTTATTAACGACTGCTAATACAGCCGGGACCAACGGCTAAACGTGCCTTCCGAAGCACGGAGGAGCTCGAGATGAAAACTTTTTTTTTTTGTGGTTACCCATCCTATGACCGGCCTTTGCGAAAGTGGCTTTACTTCAACAATCGTAGACCGCGCGCGTTAACCGCTGCGCCACCGAGCTCCTCAAATGATATAAAATAAATTATTAAATTCTCATGACTAAATAAAGACAGACAGACGATTGGGAAAATGGTCGGTGTACTGCGGAACGGAAGGCGATTGGGACAACCACCGTTCTACACGCCCTATCTATGGAGTAATGGCGATTACTCCACCGACAAGAGCGCAGCTCTTAAATAAAGAAAGAGAGAGAAATAAAGACAGATCACAAAAAAACGTTTCCTTTTTTTATGTAACTTATTTATGAATTTAATAAAGAAAAATGTAAAAATATGTGCGACATTTAGTCATGTATTTCTATAACGTCACAGTGTGCTTTTTAACACAAATTCTATAGCAATTTCGTGTTTTGACGTTTAGTAAAAAATAACGATTGTACCTCTTTTATTTTTGCTTACGTTTCATTATTATTATATTTTATTAAGATTATTTTCACTAATCCGCAGTAGAGCAGCGTGGTTGGAGTATGCTCCATACATCCTCCGGTCGATGAGGTCAATCGAAGGGAAGCCTGTGCCCAACAGTGGGACGTATATTAATCTATTTATATTATGTTATGTATGCTTATTTTATTGCTTTTTCCGGCCAAGTAGTTAATGCCATCTGCGGCAAATCTACAATAAGTCAAATCAACCAAAAATAAAAAAAAGTGTTGGGCGCGAACCTCGGATCAGGGCGTCGTCTGAGAGGATATTAGTAAGAATTAATCGACCCTAGTGGGTCGATAGCGATAAGCGCTGATTGAGAGAAATCGTCGACCACGCCGGCGGCGGGGTCCTGAAGTGATTAGTGTTGCGATCTGATTGGCCGCCTCTATGGCTGGATGGCTGGGTCGTCGGGATCGTATATTACGTCCTTCAATTGAAAATACCGAGTAGGTATGAAAACTAAAAAAGATACTTAACAACTGACTTTTCGTCGACACAATGCCTACATTATACCAAGACTCATCTACAACAATGAACTTGTTCTTAACAAACAGATATATGAGATGGAAAAAAAGAAAAGTCCAAATTATTTCAGATGAGTGCTTGGAAATAATTGTGTAACTTCTCAAGTTGTGTGGGTGTACTGTGCTGCTCTATGTCGCAAAGTAGTGAAGTTGTTTCTCGTCGCGGCGTGGTGGTTGGGATAAGATAAACCCGTTTTTGAAAGAAAGAAAGAAAGAAAGATATTATTTATTATATCATCATCTCCCTAGAATTATCCCGTTTTTCACAGGGTCCGCTTACTGTGGTATATTTCAAAGCCGTACTAGGATTCCTGTCATCCGCCTCTGAATAGTACTGACAGTTACTGCTGCCCTCTGTCAGGTACCAGGTTACAGTCCCTGTGACTTGCCCTTCACCCGTAGCCTGGGCAAGGGTTTTACGTTATACCCCGTAGGTCTGAAAATACCCTAACCCACCAAAAAGAATTTCATGTAGCCAAGACAAGATCATATCGATTGCAATGCAAAAAAATATCAGATCTTATATAGAGCTAAGCTTCTAACTCTACACTCCCTAACTATACAAACCCTACACATCAGACAAGATAGATAATTATTTAGTTCAAAAATAGTGGTGAGTATTTTTACTACTTATTTCGACTTAATAAGTTTGATTTAAAGTTTGGATTAAACATACGTAATTGATATCAAGGATATGTGCCCGGTTAATGTTTCGAATTTATTAATAAATTGACATTGACTTTTTTTTATTCGTAGTTGGAGTTTTTTTTGTTTTTATAGCATTTACCCATGCTTAGGGAAACACACTCTCTCTCTCTCTATTTAAGAGCTGCGCTCTTGTCAGTGGAGTAATCGCCATTCCTCTCTTCTTCCCGCCAAAACCTTCACCTCCCGATACGACACGACCTGCGCCATCTCTTTTATTTGTTTCATAAATGTTATCCTAGGTCTACCTCTTCCTCTCTTCCCTTCAATTTTTCCTTCTATAATGTTTGTTATAAATGAATCGTATCGTATCAGGTGGCCAATCATATTTCCTCTCCGGTTCTCTATAGTCTTCAATGTGGTTCTCTTTTCTTCAACTCTTTCCAGCACTTTTTCATTTGACTCCATTTCAAAACTCACAAAGGGAAAATTTAAATCAAAAAAGTACATTTCGTATATTAACACACAGTGTAAAAGTACAGGTTTTTACTTTTTAAATTCGTGGTTTATGGGATACAATTGGTGCGGGGCTAGGAGTTTCCGTTCTATATGTACGTATATGAGGAGTTCGGTGCAATTGTTGAAGTTAAGCAACTTTCGCAAAGGCCGGTCAGGATGGGTGACCACAAAAAAAAAGTTTTTATCTCGAGCTCCTCCGTGCTTCGGAAGGCACGTTAAGCCGTTAGTCCCGGCTGCATTAGCAGTCGTTAATAACCATCAATCCGCACTGGGCCCGCGTGATGGTTTAAGGCCCGATCTCCCTATCCATCCATAGGGAAGGCCCGTGCCCCAGCAGTGGGGACGTTGATGGGCTGATGATGATGATGATGTAATATTATTCTTTATTCTTTCTAAGTTATCTACACTAAGTTGTATGGGTGATAGATCTGTCGACACCAGAAAAGGGCCCATTGTAGAGTGGCGAAGTCAATAATAAAGTCAGTATCCACACCAGAGCGTAGATAATTGGCGTGTAACGTTCTAGTTCACGTGCCACGGAACAATGGTGCTCTAATGCATTTGCATAATGGTGTGTTGTTTCCGTGAGTCTGTGGGGCTAGGTGACCTCAGTTGGGGATTCGGTTGCGATTATCAATTACAAACGAATAAAAAAATATACAAAAAAAAATACGAAAAAAAATATATTTCCATATATTTTTTTATATAACGGGCCAAAAAAGCTACAGAGTAAATCTCCATCTAAATCTTAATGTAAATCTCCACCAACCCGCAGTGGAGCAGCGTGGTGGAGTATGCTCCATACCCTCTCCGGTTGATTGAGAGGAGGCCTGTGCCCAGCAGTGGGACGTATATAGGCTATTTATGTTATATTTATGTAACGGATGTTAGTGACATCCTAACGAAAACTTTGAGGGATGATTGAAACCTTGATTCTGAAATTGTAACTCTGAAATGAATTTAAAAATCACTAAAATTTTTATGAATTTTCCGACAGGAAATTCCACTTGATATCAAACCAGAATCATGGTCTGAATCATCCCCCGCAGTATTCGTTACGATGTCACTTTACACCCTGTATATTTTTTATTTTATTTTCTGGAAGAGATTACTACCTTAGCAATAAGGCCGCTTATTGTAGTACCTAACTCTTTATAATTGTGTATTTTTAATGTTTGTTTTAAGTGCAAGAAAGCGTTTTTGTAGTGTATTATTTTGTTATCGAAGCGAATCTACACGAGGTAACAACTTTCGTCTTTGAATCACGCGCATAGGCCACAATAGGGTGGGCAGAGCAGCAAATATTTAGAAAACAAATTGCCTACCTAGCTCACGAGATAAACCAGTTTTGGTTTAGCGATGCTACTGGTGTTTCGAGAAGCGGTCTAGCTCGTCGCGCCATCTTTTCCGTGGCCTTCCCCGAGCATTTGCAGGAACCCACTCTGTAGCTTTTTTGGCCCAGAGGTCATCGGGCATTCGGGCAACATGTCCCAACATTAGGGGGGTTAAAAAGGCCACATCAAAGCAATTCATCTGAGAAAGCAATATTGCAATTTGACATGACGTGTGCATTGCGCACTTACTTTTATATGCGCAAGTGTCAAATTGTAATATTGCTTTTTTAGATGAATTGTTTCGGTGTGGCCTTTTTAACCGCCAAGTTCACAATGTCACATTACACCCACGCCTCACCGAGCTTTCTGTTAGAGCAACGTCGTCTTTTATTCAAAATGGCTGGTTTTTGAGATGTCTTAAGAAATCAAACCGATTGCAGACTTGATACTAAATCTGAGATCTTATTAATAAATGAAAATAAACTACCTTTTTGAACTTTACCTGCTGCAAACAAGATTAAATCTTATCCATGATCATGAAAGTCGAGAAAACTTCAGTCAGACTGCTTCTATAAGATCTACTAAATACTCGTATTTCTTCGATGTTGTATCATTTACTTCACGATAAAAAAAAACTATCCATACAAATATTATAAATTTAAAAGTATGTGTCTGTCTGTTTCTTTGTGTCTTTGACGGCAGAACGGAGCGACGATATGACGTGGTTTTTTAAGTTGAGATAGTTGAAGTGATGGAGAGTGACAAAGGCAATTTTTTGTCTCTTTCTAACCCCCCATTTCCTTAAAATGGGGGGGGGGTGGAAGTTTGTATGGAGCATTCAGCACTTTTCAAGGCAAAAAGCTAAAAATTGGTATGCGGACTATTAAATTTGTGACTAACAAAAAACAACGAACATTTTTTTTTGGAAATCTGCAGCTCCTTTATAGAGGATGAAATTTTATACGGGACTTTTCGCAGTGTTCAAGGTAGGTAACTAAAAATTTGTACAATAGGAAGGAATCATGTTACTCCGAATTTAACGCGAGTCAAGCCGCGGGAAAAAGCCAGTAGAAAATAATTTATTTTAAACGTTAAACATCAAGGAACACTTAATTCAAAGTCAGGATTTTATTTAAGCTCTTTGAATTTTCTCTCGAGTCATTTAATCAGTAACAGCCAGCACTGAAATAGCTGGGAATCGTCACCTGTATCAAGACGATGCCAGTTCAATAGTCTTCTTCTATCGTGTGGGTGGTGAGGTGGATTACCAACCTCATCAACCCTGGTGTCAGGGTTACTATTGAACCGCCAAATGCCCCTGACATGACTCATGTAACGACTACGTACTTACATCAGCAAGTAGTAACCGGGACCAACGGCTTAACATGCCTTCCTAAGCACGGATCATCTTAATTTTGGATAATCAGCCTGTAATATCCAAACCAAACTATGGATCACAAAGTGATTTTTGTGATTTGTCCCTACCGGGATTCGAACTCGGGACCTCCGGATCGTGAGCACAACGCTCAACCACTGGACCACGGAGGCCGTTAATTAAATAATTAACGTTAGTTTAATAGTACCTATGGCAGACAGAAAGCCTTTTCATTGCCATCTGACCGCCGTATCTGGATGTCAAATCGTCTAGGAATAAGCGCGTTGCAATAGGATAGTTTCCAACTATTCAAATCAGTTACTTTTCACTAAACGTCAAAAAGCGAAATTACTATTTAGACTTGAATTTTATAACGCAATATGTGTACTTACTGTGTAAATAAAAAAAGATGAGCTTTCTGTTAGACCAACGTGATAGGTGGTGAGGCGAATCGCCATTTGTAATGGTCGAACCAACTGTGTTAGTGACAACTGCGTGTAAGTACGAAATGTATTAATTACTTTCTCTGACATCTATGCTAAAAAATCCTTGTTTTAGTGATTATTGTGGTTCTTAGAAGCTTTATGACATAACAAAAGCCTATAACTATTGAGTTAGACAGAGGTACATCCCGCACTTCACCTTCACCCGCAATCTTTTAATTTCAAATTTTACATTTTTCCTCGCCTTACGGTTGTCTGGAAGAAATCGCTTTAAGCGATAAGGCCGTGCCATGTACGGTCACTAGCATGTATATGTATTCGCTTTGGTACCATGTCACATTAACTTTTTTGCCAAATTAAACTGTAAGTCTCTCTAAATGTCAAATATGTTAGTGCGACAGAGTCCTAAAGTGGGTACATTATATTGCTCATGACTGTACCTGGTTAAGAGTCTTCTGTAATTATTTATTTTTATTTTGGTGCAAGTATATTTGTATTTGAATTCGCCGAGCTTAGTATTTTAGTCGGGATTATATTTCCGTTTGCTTAACGGGCATTTGCGCGAATGCATTTTGGATAGGCCATTAGCAGATAAATTCATAAGTATATTTTTAAAAATAACAAGGTTAACGGCTATAATAACGTTACGTAAAAAGTCATAAACTACTATGCCCCACTGCGTAACAATTAAAAAAAGTGTTCCATACATCACCATATTGTTCTAGTGTGAACAACCGAAGCGGATCAAATGTTACCTTTACTAATTGTAAATTCGACCATATGTTATAGGTAACAAATACCCACAACGACCATTAAAAGAAAATTACGTCAAAACACATAATTATCGTTAAATTATGCATTAATCGAGAACTTATCTTTTAGACACCTGATACTATCGGACTTTAGAGCAAGAGCTAATTCAAGTTGCTAGCTATTCAACGCGGAAACGCAGCCAGCAGGGAATTCAATCTCGACTCGAAATTGCAAATTCGAGATCCCGCGGGCCTGGAAATATCAATCCCGTCAGACCCCGAAATTTTCGAGATCTCGTCTAGTTCATAAAAAATGTGTTCCTCTAGTTATTAAATAACTTGTAATGTAGGGCACATTGATATTAAAAGATGTGTTGCTGTTGCAGTTTCTTGTCATTTCTTCTCCTCAGCCATATCACATTGCGAAATGACGTAAATTCAAAAATGTTACATTGACCATCAACAAGTTTATCCATGACAATTTTACGTTGAATAAATGATTCTGATTTCTGATGGCTGAAAAAAACTGCTTGTTTGTGATAGGTTAATTAAAACAAAATTTAAGTTAATGGGCTGGTGATGTGATTTTTTGAAAGGTAACAATAACCTTTTTTCAGCATAATCAAAACAAAAAGTATAACTCAAGCAGATTCGCCCAATCCCGTCAATCTGGAATGGGATCTCGTCACATTATGCTTCGGGATTGATCCCGAAAAATTACACGAGATCTCGCGGGATCCCGATCCCGAGATATCGCGGGATACCTAACCTGAAGATCGGACCGGTCCGGTTTTTTACAGAAGCGACTACATGTCTGACCTTCCAACCCGCGAAGGCAAAACCAGCCCAATACTAGTTAGGTCATACCTCCAAAACTGTATTTCTCGAGAATGTGGGCTTCCTCAGTGATAATTATAATCATTTATGATACAAACATGATTTCGAAAACAAATTCGACGATCATTGGTTTAGGTCTGTGCTGGATTCGAACCTGCGATCGCAAAGTGAGGGGGAAGCGTTCTTCTAACTGGGCTTCCACGGCTCTCAACAACTAACATAAACCAATATGCAATCGACTCTTGCTCTATAACTAAACTATACGACTAATGTATTCACATTCGTGCCGTGAATGGCTGTCTTTACGTCTGTCAGCCCTCGTCAACGCAGCTATTAAAATTAATCCACTTTTTAATAACTTCGTCTAGCATATCATGAATGAATCATTTATAGCGTTTTTGTAAGCTATACGCGATTTACTAACGCAGTGGGGTGATTTATTAACATTTTGTTCTCTGATTTTTTTCTCTGACCTATTAATTTTTACATATTTCCTCGCCTTGTGGTTGTCTGGAAGAAATCACTTTAAGCGATTAGGCCGCCGTTTGCCATGTACGTAGTTAAGAGTCTTTTGTAAATATTTATTTTTATTTTGGCACAATAAAGTACCTATATTTGTATTGTATTGTAAGCTTTTTAGTCTGTCTAGTTTATTAATACAACAACATCATCACTAAGTAATTTAATTATGAGGAGACATTGGCCCCGATTCCTGTAGACATCTCCTAATTTTACTTTAAGTTATACCTGTCATTTTCTTACCCGCCGAAAAGGAAAGGGACGGATGATTGACAGCTCTTAATTTTAGGAAGAATGAGTAAATGAATGAATAACCCGGGCGAATCAAAAAGGTATCCCGCTGGTATGCAAACCGTTTGACGTGTGCTATCAACTTAATTCTCTCGGGTTATTGGCTAATGTAAAATTTTTAGACGGTTGTTTTAGATTTGTGCTTAAAATTTACGTGTGTTCCATAAATTTTATGCTTGTCGATTACCCCTCCCTTTACTTTTCGGCGGACAAGGAAATGACAGATATAACTTAAAATAAAATTGGATGGTATTTACAGGAATTAACACCATTTTGTTCGTAGGAACCTGTAATTCCATCTGTTCATAAATGGAATTCCGTATCCGCTTAAGCCAACGGGAAATAGGCGAAGTTTTTTTTTTTTTTTTTTTCATTTCACTAATATTCAAACCGGGCACCCTATTCCACCGTATTATTATAATATGGCTGGGCAGCAATTTTACCAAGCACAATAACTTCTGTCACCATTTTACAGTAAAGGATAATTTGTATGTAAATTAATAATTTTATTCATGAGCCCGCTGGACTGCGGCAAAAATAAAGAATAAAAATTTCTATGAGTAGGTAATTTGAAGTGTAAAATTTTACATTACGTAACATAACCTCACGACTATATCACAATTGGGGTAGTCAGAAGTACCTCTATCGCAAGACGAACTAAGTAGCTACGCTTCACCGAGCTTTCTGTTAGACCAACATGAGCCGAGATTCGCGCCCTACTGGGGGTGCCCATTGTTGTAGATGAATCTTGGTATAATATAATGTATATAGGCATTGTGTCGACGAAAAGTCAATTGTTAAGTATCTAATTTAGTTTTCATACCTATTGGGTATTTTCAATCGAAGGACGTAATATACGATCCCGACGACCCGATTACTCTAGCCATAGAGGCGGCCAATCAGCTCGCAACACCAAAAACTTCAGGACCCCGATACCGACCCCGCCGGCGTGGTCGACGATTTCTCTCAAACAGCGCTTATCGCTATCGACCCACGACTATCGACTCTCAGACGACGCCCTGAGCCGAGGTTCGCGCCCAACTGGGCACCCTCAGGCCTGTTGTCTTTAACGTTGTACCGGGTGAGAGCCTTCAGCGCTCCCCATTTGTCCGGCCAAGTAGTTAATGCCATCTACAATAAGTCACGTCAAAAACAAAGGTGAGCGGTATCGCTGTCTATGTAACTATGTTAGTGAAAACTGCACTTAAGGTAAATATTGCCGCCTTTGCCCGCCTTAGAATAAGTTTATCCTGTAAATGTTTTGTGAATTTGTGTGCAATAAAGTGTTTTATTATTATTATTATTATCTCATTAGTGCAAGCTGGGGTTCAACCCGGCGCTCCTCGTTGGGGATGCACTGGTGAACGTCCAGCTTTAAATATATTTTAATATCTAAATAGAAATATTATTTTTGTATCTATTCTTACTGTTAATAATCTTGAATTATGAATTCGTTGCGTTCAACAAGCTTACCTGAAACAAAAAGAAACATAAATTATTGATAATCTTTTCAGATTACACACATTAATCTGACTTACATACGTAAGATCACGCCTATTCCCCGTTGGGGTAGGCATAAACAGCCTATATACGTCCCACTGCTGGGCACAGGCCTCCCCTCAATCAACCGGAGGGGGTATGGAGCATACTCCATCACGCTGCTCCACTGCGGGTTGGTGGAGGTGTTTTTACGGCTAATTGTCGGGACCAACGGCTTAACGTGCCCTCCGAAGCACGGAATCATCTTACTTTTTCGGACAATCCGGTGATTCAAGCCTGAAAAGTTCTTACCAAACAAAAGACAGTCTCACAAAGTGATTTCGACAATGTCCCCATCGGGAATCGAACCCGGACCTCCAGATCGTGAGCCTAACCCTCTAACCACTAGACCACGGAGGCTGTCAAGAATTCCACTTACTGGGTTCTAAAACGACCACATTGAAGCAATTCATCTAAAAAGCAACTTTGCAATTTGACATTTCCGTGCTATATACCAACAAAATGTGAAAAAGTATCGCTATTTCAGGTGAATAGCCTCCCAGTTCCAAGTTCATGCATTAAAATCAAATCACACCAATTGGCAAAATAAATAAAAAATAGACTAATCTGGGCGCCATCCCGCTCGCGTCAGACAGAGTACTGCGGGACGGAAGGCAAGAGGGAAACCACAGGCCTATTTTTCCCTAAAAAAGTAGCATGGAGAATGCTACACCGACAAGAGCGTGGCTTTTGAAATTAGTGATGAATATAATTGTCTGAAAATAAATTTAATTTGAATTTGGAAAACCTTTAATATGGCTTAGATACAATTTAGTTCCGTTAATGTTGAACTCAATCACACAAAAATTGCACAGATTTCACGGTACCTACCTACTGTCTGTTGACTCATAATGACACGAACAATACAAATAATACCAGATCTTATTATAATAATAATACATAATTGCACTATTCTTATAGGCAACAATGCCGGTATAATCAGGAAATTTCAGTTTTCGACTCAAATATGTAACATAATAAGACGTTTTTTTGTTTGAAGTTCACTTCGTTCACGATAGAGCTGGCGGACTGTCGCCATTATGTTTTTCATGTTAGAGTTGCAATTTAAGTGCCGAGTTTGGCAGACATCAACTTAACATCTAGAAAACGCGCCTGCTTCCCAGCGGGGTCAGCAGAGACTATGGAATTCCATTTGCTTCGATCCTGACGTACTTCTCTTGCATCCTCCATATTCATTAATCCTATTCTTTTTAGGAACGTGACCGGGACAATCCCTCATTCGACTGTTACTAAGTATTCTGGAAAGAAATAATAAAATTCATTCTCTCCTTTCCCATTTCGGCATAATGCAAAAACGTGCCTTATTTCCTTATGCATCCAAAATGTCTACAGATAATAAATGCACTCAGCGCCGGAAATGCACGTCGTTTAGCTGCTCGTTTTTGACGCCCGCGCAGCGTTTAATATGGCCGCTGAAATCCTTAATGACGCTCGCTTTGCGGAAGCGACACGTAGTAACACATTCACTATGTAACTGAAAATTTGATATCAACCCGTCACGTTCAATGTTATTTTTTTGAATTTATAGTACACTAGCTTTTGCCCGCGACTTCGTCCGCGTGGCGTGTTATAAAAGAGAGATCTTTGTGTGTGGGAGTGCATGTCATCATGCATCTAACTTAGGCTGTTTAGATCTTTTCATAGAACATTTTTTTCCCGCTAACTCCCGTTCCCGTGGGAATTTTGCAATATCCTATTGCAACTAAGCTTTAAGTTTACTAAGGTACCTGCATGCCAAATTTCAAGCGTCTAACTTTAGTGGTTTAGATTTTTCATACAAAAGGATTTTCCCGCTAATTCCCGTTCCGGTGAGAATTTCGGGAATTCCTTTCTTAGTGCACCTCTACGGTACCTAAGCTACGTCCCTTCCAAATTTCAAGTGCCTACGTTTAGCCGTTTAGGCTGTGCGTTGATATGTCAGTCAGTCAGTTTCTCCTTTTATATATTATGGCATACATTATGGCAAGACAAACTTAAGTGTTTCAAATTTATTGCCTCATGTGTGGGTCATATACAGTGAACGTGTTAAACTATTACATTCTAAGTTATACACATGGAATAGAAGAAACAAGTTGGAAAGGCCCTAACGCGCATTTTGTATCAGAACCGCTGTTACCGGTTCAACGCCGCTCGATTTTGACAAAGTTATTGAATCGTTCGATAATTACGAGTATATCACGTTGGGCATGTTAGCCCTGCTGGCCATTCTTTAATACATCCAAAAACTAATGGGTATTTAGCTTAACCTCTCATCCGCCGAGATACCAGACACAATAAATTTTACATTGTGTCTGATCGAGATCTGCGTTCCGGCATTCGAAAAGTTGAAACCAACAATTTATTATCAGTACTACGATTTGTAGCAATATATGATCCATTAAATATTTTATTTCGAAATTGTAAACGTATACAAACCTTTACCATTATCGAAGTATTTTTATTTATTTATCGCTGGAGTATACGGGAGGATACAGGGAGGATGGAGAGAATCCAATTAAACGCCGCCCCCGGTAGAGGGAAGCTTGTTAGTTAAAATAAAATCACTAAAATAGGGAAAATCCGATGGCGAAAATACCATTGAATTTCGCCTATTTTAATGGCTGAAGCCTGTAATGCTTTGAAGTGTCGCTAGATAGAAATAATACCTAAAACAATCATAATACAAACAAATCATACAGGGTGTTAGTGACATCGTAACGAATACTGAGGGGGATGATTCAAACCACGATTCTGAGTTGATATCAAGTGGAGTTCCATACTTCTGCGATGGGAAATTCCACTTGGTATCAACTCAGAATGATGGCCTGAGTCATCCATTAATGTACAATAAGAAAAATCAAATATGAAAAAGAAAAAGATGAAGGAAAGGAAGAATCCTCCACTTGCGCTGTCCCTTTAAACCTGAAAATAGCCCAGCTTAAAGAAAAAAGGTAAACACTCACAGAATCAGCTTTCTGTATTCTTATTACCATCCCTCAAAGTTTTCGTTTTCAGGCGATTTAACATGATTAGGAGAGGGTAAAAGATAAGTGGTGACGCAGAGAAAAAAGAGATTTGGTCACATTAAACTTCAATAAAATGTCAAATGTAGACAAAATTATTAGAACTAAGCAGCAAGTTGCTGCTATTTATTTGGTATTCAAACAGAATAGTTTTTTGTTTGCAATAATTGAGTTTTTATGTATTGAATCACTACATAGCTATTTAATATCTTATAATCTAAAGTAGACGATGAAAACAAAAACGTATTATTTGCTTCCATGTTGACACATTTATAGTATTTTCACACACTTACATCAGCTATTTACAATATAATTTTCGTGAAAAATATCTTATTTGTTGAATCATGCTTGTTATAAGTAACGTTTTTTTTTTGGTGTGATCTCATATCTATCATACACAAACACAAGATCACGCCTATTTCACGTTGGGGTAGGCAGATACCACGGAATTCCACTTACGATACTGACACGCTTCTTCCCCTTTTATCAAAGACTTCGAACTTCGAGCGAAGTGGAAGTGAAGTACGAAGAAGGCAGACCCCACCATCAGATGGGAATAATAAACGCCAAGGAGAGAGAGAGAGTCTTTAAGTAGCATTGTGCGCCTAGAGAACTGTTCGGTTTCATATTACTATTTGTATGCCGTGATACTATAGTTCACAATACAAAATAATACCCTATTCCTTTACAAAAGCAACCAAAGTCCTGAAAACATTTATTAGCCACAATAACGCGAATAATACCGTACCAGACAGTCATATTAAAAGCCATTTTCGATAAACGCGAAGTGAAATACAATAGGCGAAGCGGCGCGAAGCCTCACGAAGTATCGCGAAGCCGGCAAAAATACGAATATTATTCCGAGTGCATTGGATACATTTGTAATAACCATTGAAATAACGACTATTGCCTTTCCAACGATGGACAACCTACAGGGAGTACTGAAAGCTTCGTATCTAAATTGAAATTTGTAAATTCAATGTCTATTTCTATAGTTGGATTAAAATTATATCTATATCGCAAGAAGCGATCGCTAAATCCGAAATTCGATTCGGTTTTATTGCAGGACTGGTACATTTCTTGGTTTGGGATTTTAAAAAAACTTAGATGCATTCAGCTGTTTATTTTGCTCCTCAGGCCTGTCGTAAAAATCGACTAAGAGAATATCGTCGCGTTATTGCGAAAACCACATAAGCACCATTTTGAGAAATCACATATCGACCTGCTTTGAGTACTTAAAACTTCGCAATGGAGAAAATAGTTTCAAACCAGGTAAACATTTTTGGTTTTAATTTGTACCGGGAATGACATTAATTACAAAAAAACCTGTTTTTTTTTTGAAGATATTGTCCGCTACATACAACAAAAGAACGCGCATATTTCAACACTCGTCATCTCCCTAGCATTATCCCGTTTCTCAAGGTCCGCTTACCTAACCTGAAGATTTGACAGGTCCGGTTTTTTACAAAAACGACTGCCTGTCTGACCTTGCAACCCGCAAAGGGAAAACCAGCCCAATGTAGTTAAGTCATACCTTTGAAACTCTTTCCTTCACTACTGAGCACGTGATAATCACTTATGATCCAAACATACATTCGAAATTCGAAAATCATTCGTTTAGACTCGTGCTGGGATCGATCAATCAAGCATTCCTCCAACTCATATACCACGGCTCACAAAACAAAACGACACTGCATTTTCATATTAGCACCTTAAGTACACATTCTATGGGCGCACACATGGCTCATGTCTGTTACAAGAAGAAGTTTTAATTACAATTATTATAATTCCAACAATTACATACGCACTTGCAGCCGAAACTTTGAGCCATCAAGCCAACAGCTGTTACGAATATTACATCTTGGGGACCATTCCGAATGAAACCATAGAAAGCATATGACTTCATGAAACCCATAAAGTATGCGATTTATGGGCAATGTGCGAGTAAAAGTGAGGGTAGAGCCACAGAACAAGGAATATATTGCGCTCAACGGTTAGAGGTGGCAGTTGTAATAATTATCGTTATAGTTATCATATGTGCGATACTAAGCGGCCCTAATTGTATTTCTGAGTGGTAACTGTGTCTTGCAAATGGGTGTGAGTTTATGTATGAATGTGGGGTATGAGTGTGTGTAGGTGTTTGAGGTGTAAGAGAGTAAGGTGATGGTAAGATAAAGGAGAAGGAATGAGACGGAATTGAAAGACAGAGAAACAGGATATGCGAGGTACAGGTGTACGAGAAGGAGGGAAGATACGAGCGAAGACGGAAGGAACTGAATATAGCGGAAGTGTGAGAGGTAAGGAGTGAAAGGGACGGGAGATTAGGAAAGATGGCGAAAGTGTGTGCGCGTGGTACTGGAAATGTTTTGTGAAGAATTACTCAAAAACTTACTTGTGTGTGCATTTTGTTATAAAACTTTAAAAAATAAACAGTGGGAATTGGGCTTGAGTGTTTTTCTCCGCTCCCTCCCACATTTTTGGGGGCTCGTCCAACGGAAAACGGATTTCAACCACGCGGTGCGACACATTCAAGACTAACGACGCGACATGCCACGCGGTATGGCCACGACGACAAAGGAGAAGACGAAATATGAAGACGATTACGACGGCGATGGCAGCGGCGATGCTCTGCTACAACTTACATACGACGTTATCCCTAATTTCGACGGGGTTGACAAAATATACCCAGTGACCAAATGGGTACAAGACGTTGAAGACCACGCGGAGATATGCGAGTGGAGTCCTCTACAAACACTCCTCTTCGCCAGGCGATCTCTAACAGGAACGGCAGCGTTATGGTTACGCTCCGAAAGCACGTTCAGAAGCTGGAACGAATTAAAGACTGCCATAACGAAGGAATTTCCAGACGTGATGGACCAGAAGACGGCACACGAAGTTATGTCTGCACGCAAAAAACGTGTAGATGAGTCGTATCTGGAATATGTTTACATCATGCGTGAACTCGGTAAACGCGGAAGAATGCCGGATTATGTAGCTATCAAATATATAATCGAAGGCATACAAGACTTGGAAACAAATAAGCTTATGCTATATGGTGTCACTACCTACTCGGATTTAAAGGAAAAACTCAAGATTTATGAACAATATAAAGAAAACATCAAGAAACAACGAAGTGAAAGAACGACGTCATTTATCAAGAACGACAGATATCAACATTTTCAAGCGCAAAAAGTAAGATGTTACAGCTGTGGAAAATATAATCATTTATCAGAACAATGTCCGTATCGCCAACAAGGTGTTAAGT